>NC_072773.1:22208441-22508441 GCF_022539595.1 Amphiprion ocellaris
TTTGAAAAAACAATCATCATGAATTTTGGAGCAAAAAAAACGCCATAGTATACTATGTCGAAAAAAAATGCGATTTTTCAACATGTTGTAAAAACGTGCCATATGATGAAATAATGTAAAGGAGGCCGTGAAAAAAACTCCAGAAAGGTTTTCTTTGAAAAAAAAATAATCTTGAATTTTGGCGCAAAAAAACGCCATAGTATACTATGTCGAAAAAAAATGCGATTTTTCAAGATGTTGTAAAAACATGCAATATGATGAAATGATGTAAAGTAGGCCGTGAAAAACACTATGGTAAGGCTTTCTTTGAAAGAAAAATCATTATAAATTTTGGAGCGAAAAAGACACCATGTCGAAAAATGTCATTTTTCAACATGTGAAAACATGCCATATGATGAAATAATGTAAAGTAGGCCGTGAAAAACACTCCAGAAAGGTTTTCTTTGAAAAAAAAATCATTATGAATTTTGGTGCAAAAAAGACGCCATAGTATACTATGTCGAAAAATGTCATTTTTCAACATGTTGTAAAAACGTGCCATATGATGAAATAATGTAAAGGAGGCCGTGAAAAACACTCCAGAAAGGTTTTCTTTGAAAAAAAAATCATCATGAATTTTGGCGCAAAAAAACGCCTTCGTATACTATGTCGAAAAAGAAGTCATTTTTCAACATTTTTTAAAAATGTGCCTGTTGATGAAATAATGTAAAGGAGGCCGTGAAAAACACTCCTGAAAGATTTTCGTTGAAAAAGAATCATGAATTTTGGCACAAAAAAAACGCCATAGTATACTATGTCGAAAAATTTCATTTTTCAACATGTTGTGAAAACATGCCATATGACAAAATAATGTAAAGGAGGCTGTGAAAAACACTCCAGAAAGGTTTTCTTTGAAAAAAAAATCATCATGAATTTTGGAGCAAAAAAAACGCCATAGTATACTATGTCGGAAAAAAAATGTGATTTTTCAACATGTTGTAAAAACGTGCCATATGATGAAATAATGTAAAAGAGGCCGCAAAAAACACTATGGTAAGGTTTTCTTTGAAAAAAAAATCATGAATTTTGGCGATGTTTCAAGATGTTGTAAAAACGTGCCATATGATGAAATAATGTAAAGGAGGCCATGAAAAACACTATGGTAAGGTTTTCTTTGAAAAATAAATCATCATGAATTTTGGCGCAAAAAAAACGCCATAGTATACTATGTGGACAAAAAAAATTCGATCTTTCAACATGTTTCAAAAATGTGCCATATTATGAATTAATGTAAAGTAGGCTGTGAAAAACACTCCTGAAAGGTTCTCTTTGAAAAAAAAAATTATCATGAATTGTGGCGCAAAAAAACGCCATCGTATACTATGTGGAGAAAAAAATTCGATTTTTCAACATGTTTTAAAAACGTGCCATATGATGAAATAATGTAAAGGAGGCCATGAAAAACACTATGGTAAGGTTTTCTTTGAAAAATAAATCATAAATTTTGGCGCAAAAAAACGCCATAGTATACTATGTTGAGAAAAAAAATTTGATCTTTCAACATGTTTTAAAAACGTGCCATATGATGAATTAATGTAAAGGAGGCCATGAAAAACACTATGGCAAGGTTTTTTTTTAAAAATAAATCTTCATGAATTTTGGCGCAAAAAAGATGCCATAGTATACTATGTCGAAAAAAAATGCAATTTTTCAACATGTTGTAAAAGTGTGCCATATGATGAAATAATGTAAAGGAGGCCGTGAAAAACACTATGGTAAGGTTTTCTTTGAAAAAAAAAATCATGAATTTTGGCGCAAAAAAACGCCATAGTATACTATGTCGAAAAAAAAAAGATTTTTCAACATGTTGTAAAAGTGTGCCATATGATGAAATAATGTAAAGGAGGCCGTGAAAAACACTATGGTAAGGTTTTCTTTGAAAAAAAAAAATCATCATGAATTTTGGCGCAAAAAAACGCCATAGTATACTATGTCGAAAAATATCATTTTTCAACATGTTGTGAAAACATGCCATATGATGAAATAATGTCAAGCAGGCTGCGAAAAGCCAAAGGCTATACTATGACGTTTTTAGAGCAACATGCTATACTATGATGTTTTAAGAGCGACATGCTATACTATGATGTTCTTTGGACGACATGCTATACTATGACGTTTTTTTGGACCAAAGGCTACACAGTGACGTTTCAAGAGCGACATGCTATACTCTGACGTTTTTAGAGTGACATGCTATACTATGACATTTTTTGGACGACATGCTACACTATGACGTTTTTTTGGGCGACATGCTATACTATGATGTTTTTAGAGCGACATGCTATACTATGATGCTTTTTGCACGACATGCTGTACTATGATGTTTTTAGAGCGACATGCTATACTATGATGTTTTAAGAGCGACATGCTATAATAATTGTTTTAAGAGCGACATGCTATACTATGATGTTCTTTGGATGACATGCTAAACTATGACGTTTTTTGAGCCACATGCTATACCGTGACGTGTTTTGGGCGACATGCTATATTATGAAGTTTTTAGAGCGACATGCTAAACTATGACGTTTTTGGAGCGGCATGCTATACTTTGACATTTTTAGAGGGACATGCTATACTATGACGTTTTCAGAGCAACACGCTATACTATGACGTTTCAAGAGCGACATGCTATGCGATGACGTTTTTTGGACGACATGCTATACAATTACATTTTTTGACCCAAAGGAGGCCGCGAAAAACACTATGGTAAGGTTTTCTTTGAAAAAAAAATAATCATGAATTTTGGCGCAAAAAACGCCATAGTATCCTATTTCGAAAAAAAATGCGATTTTCCAAGATCTTGTAAAAACATGCCATATGATGAAATAATGAAAAGGAGGCCGTGAAAAACACTCCAGAAAGGTTTTCTTTGAAAAAAAAAAATCATCATGAATTTTGGTGCAAAAAAACGCCATAGTATACTATGTCGGAAAAAAAATGCGATTTTTCAACATGTTGTGAAAACATGCCATATGATGAAATAATGTAAAGTAGGCCATGAAAAACACTATGGTAAGGCTTTCTTTGAAAGAAAAATCATTATGAATTTTGGCGCAAAAAAAGACGCCATAGTATACTATGTCGAAAAATGTGATTTTTCAACATGTTGTAAAAACGTGCCATATGATGAAATAATGTAAAGGAGGCCGTGAAAAACACTCCAGAAAGGTTTTCTTTGAAAAAAAAATCATCATGAATTTTGGCGCAAAAAAAACGCCATAGTATACTATGTCGAAAAATTTCATTTTTCAACATGTTGTGAAAACATGCCATATGATGAAATAATGTAAAGGAGGCTGTGAAAAACACTCCAGAAAGGTTTTCTTTGAAAAAAAAATCATCATGAATTTTGGAGCAAAAAAAACGCCATAGTATACTATGTCGAAAAAAATGCGATTTTTCAACATGTTGTGAAAACATGCCATATGATGAAATAATGTAAAGGAGGCCGTGAAAAACACTCTGAAAGGTTTTCTTTGAAAAAAAAATCATCATGAATTTTGGCGCAAAAAAACGCCATAGTATACTATGTCGAAAAAATGTCGATTTTTCAACATGTTGTAAAAACGTGCCATATGATGAAATAATGTAAAGGAGGCCGTGAAAAACACTCCAGAAAGGTTTTCTTTGAAAAAAAATCATCATGAATTTTGGCGCAAAAAAACGCCATAGTATACTATGTCGAAAAAAAAGTCATTTTTCAACATGTTGTGAAAACGTGCCATATGATGAAATAATGTAAAGGAGGCCGTGAAAAACACTCCAGAAAGGTTTTCTTTGAAAAAAAAATCATCATGAATTTTGGCGCAAAAAAACGCCATAGTATACTATGTCGAAAAAATGTCATTTTTCAACATGTTGTGAAAACATGCCATATGATGAAATAATGTAAAGGAGGCTGTGAAAAACACTCCAGTAAGGTTTTTCTTTAAAAAAAAAAATCATCATGAATTTTGGCGCAAAAAAAACGCCATAGTATACTATTTCGGAAAAAAAATGCGATTTTTCAAGATGTTGTAAAAACGTGCCATATGATGAAATAATGTAAAGGAGGCCATGAAAAACACTATGGTAAGGTTTTCTTTGAAAAATAAATCATCATGAATTTTGGCGCAAAAAAAAACGCCATAGTATACTATGTGGACAAAAAAAATTCGATCTTTCAACATGTTTCAAAAATGTGCCATATTATGAATTAATGTAAAGTAGGCTGTGAAAAACACTCCTGAAAGGTTTTCTTTGAAAAAAAAAATTATCATGAATTGTGGCGCAAAAAAACGCCATAGTATACTATGTGGAGAAAAAAATTCGATTTTTCAACATGTTTTAAAAACGTGCCATATGATGAAATAATGTAAAGGAGGCCATGAAAAACACTATGGTAAGGTTTTCTTTGAAAAATAAATCATAAATTTTGGCGCAAAAAAACGTCATAGTATACTATGTTGAGAAAAAAAATTTGATCTTTCAACATGTTTTAAAAACGTGCCATATGATGAATTAATGTAAAGGAGGCCATGAAAAACACCATGGCAAGGTTCTTTTTGAAAAATAAATCTTCATGAATTTTGGCGCAAAAAAGATGCCATAGTATACTATGTCGAAAAAAAAGGCAATTTTTCAACATGTTGTAAAAGTGTGCCATATGATGAAATAATGTAAAGGAGGCCGTGAAAAACACTATGGTAAGGTTTTCTTTGAAAAAAAAAAATCATGAATTTTGGCGCAAAAAAACGCCATAGTATACTATGTCGAAAAAAAAAGATTTTTCAACATGTTGTAAAAGTGTGCCATATGATGAAATAATGTAAAGGAGGCCGTGAAAAACACTATGGTAAGGTTTTCTTTGAAAAAAAAAAATCATCATGAATTTTGGCGCAAAAAAACGCCATAGTATACTATGTCGAAAAATATCATTTTTCAACATGTTGTGAAAACATGCCATATGATGAAATAATGTCAAGCAGGCTGCGAAAAGCCAAAGGCTATACTATGACGTTTTTAGAGCAACATGCTATACTATGATGTTTTAAGAGCGACATGCTATACTATGATGTTCTTTGGACGACATGCTATACTATGACGTTTTTTTGGACCAAAGGCTACACAGTGACGTTTCAAGAGCGACATGCTATACTCTGACGTTTTTAGAGTGACATGCTATACTATGACATTTTTTGGACGACATGCTACACTATGACGTTTTTTTGGGCGACATGCTATACTATGATGTTTTTAGAGCGACATGCTATACTATGATGCTTTTTGCACGACATGCTGTACTATGATGTTTTTAGAGCGACATGCTATACTATGATGTTTTAAGAGCGACATGCTATAATAATTGTTTTAAGAGCGACATGCTATACTATGATGTTCTTTGGATGACATGCTAAACTATGACGTTTTTTGAGCCACATGCTATACCGTGACTTGTTTTGGGCGACATGCTATATTATGAAGTTTTTAGAGCGACATGCTAAACTATGACGTTTTTGGAGCGGCATGCTATACTTTGACATTTTTAGAGGGACATGCTATACTATGACGTTTTCAGAGCAACACGCTATACTATGACGTTTCAAGAGCGACATGCTATGCGATGACGTTTTTTGGACGACATGCTATACAATGACATTTTTTGACCCACATGCTATACTATGACGTTTTTAGATTGACATGCTATACTGTGACGTTTCAAGAGCGACATGCTATACAATGACGTTTTAAGAGCCACATGCTATACTATGATGTTCTTTGGACGACATGCTATACTATGACATTTTTAGAGCGACATGCTATACTATGATGTTTTTAGAGCGACATGCTACACTATGACGTTTTTAGAGCGACATGCTATACTATGACGTTTTTAGAGCGACATGCTATATGACGTTGGTAGAGCGAAATGCTATACTATGACGTTTTGAGAGTGACATGCTATAATATGATGTTTGTGGGGCGACACTATACTATAGGCTTTTTTAATTGACATATTACTATGACTTTTTTTTCATTTTAGTTTTTTTTGTTGTTTTTGAGCAACATATAAGAATTTGAACAGTTTTAAAAATTACTATACTTTTAGTTGTGCAATGAAATATTATTCTATGGCATTTCTTAGATGACATATTATACTCTGATGTTTTCTTGAAAAACATACTATTTTGACAATATACTGCACTATGACATTTTTTGAACCTCATATCATACATGACAATTTTAGGCAACATCCTATCATTTTGCGCTTTTTGAACCACATAATAATCTATGGGGTTTTTTTTGCCGACATGCTATACTATGAGCGACAGGCCACACTATGTTATTCTTGAAAAGTATACTATACTTTGACATTTTCTGAACTACATCCTATGCTATGGCATAGGATGCTTTGGTTACATGTTGATTTATAATCTAGATTTTTTTCTGTTTTGTTTTTTGACAGGATTACCACAGACCTGACCGTGAACACAGTTGACACCCAGCTGAGGGAGACGCTGCCTAAGATCTCAAGGCTGCTTGGTCGTGGTCTTTCTGGTCCTGCTCCAGAACGCCTTCATCAACTACGTCTTCTTTTGAAGAGGCCCTCAGATGTTGAAATCTCTGACCTTAAGGAGGAACTGCTACTTTCACTCTGTAACGAGACGGCGGTTATTTTAAAGACCCAGCTCCTGGCGGCTTTGAGTGAAAGTTTAACACCCATCAAAACGGAAATACAGACAGTTAAATCTGAGCTGTCGGTCAGTATTTCAAACATCAAGTCTGACCCGGCTGCCCTAAAGCACACTGTGGGTGAAACGGAAACTTCACTCTCCACATCACTGATGACATCGTCACACTCCAAAGCAGAGCACCTGTCTGTTGAACTTTTAAAAGTGGACTATAAATGTGAAGAATGTGAGCAGCGGAACAGATGTGATCAGAAAGAAGTCATTTTCTTTTTTCTTTTCTTTCTGGCAGACTTGATGCTGTCAGATGCAGATGTTGGAGCTGATTCTGATCTTTCAGGATAAAAAGCTGCTTTTCCTTCACAGACTTTTAAGGAAATTATTCTCTCAGGTTTTCTCTGCTATTTATATTTTTATTATCTGTGATTATTTCATTATTTCTTTATTGTAAAAATAAAGTTTGAGGCATAAAGACTCATTTAGTTATTTTAATCCTGAAATCTTTGACGTAGCAGAACTAAACTTCCATTTTCCTTCTTGTACTTCTGATACTAGAACTAAACGTATCTTCAACATGGATCATCTGCTTTTAATGAATCAGCAGCAACATCACAACAACAAATGAGACAATTTTCAACAAATTAATGAAACTGATGTCATTTAAAACTATCAGAGTCTGTTTTAGTGTCAAATTAAACCTGATTACTGACAACTAGAACATTAACGTTACTGTTTTGATCACATTTAAGTTTCCTGAACGTTACATTAACGTCAACCAGCCACAGTTTTATGAACTTAATGAACCACATTACAGGAACACAACACACTTCAGCTGTTTATATGAAACTCAACACATTAGCTTGATGCTACGTTAGCTTTACTCAGGCTACGACTGAACTGCTAGCTCGGTTAGCATCGCTAACATTAAAGCTAATATTTACTATGCTAACTTTCTTCTCCGGTCAACACACACTGAAACAAACTCCACCAACATCTGGAGTGCATGGCACACGTTACATCTGACACTAAAGCTGCATATAAAGTGCATTAAAAGCGGCACCGATAAGAAAATAAACATTTACTTACCAAACTATCAGAGTCCTTTCAGTGTCTGCTGGTAGAATCAGCCGAAGGTAGAAAACTGGTTAAAACAAGCCAACGGGCAGGAAAACTGTCTGTGGAAAATGTTGTGCTTCTCCACCGATAAATAAACCAACAGTTATTATATCAGAATTAATCCAAACGAGGAGAGCAGAGTCTCTGCTTCCTCCTCCATAGGACCTGTCAATCATTCCAGACCAGACTGTCAAACAAGTAGTCCCGCCCCCTGGCTTCGCAAAACTTTAACGCTCTATAAAAAATTCAATATTGATTTATTTTAAGATCAGCCACCTGATCTCTCATTTTGACCATGAAAACTAACGAAAAAAAAAACAGTCAATACACCATACTCTGTTTGGCTCCACACTTGCTGATGACCACTTCCGGTCTCAGAAAATGAAAAATCGGACCTTTTTTCGTTTCTGTCTCTTACTGATTTTACTTTTTTGTTATTCTAAATATAAAATGAAAATCAAAGCATTTTAAAAATTTCGTATATCTCTTTTTGATCATGAAAAGGAAAAACGCCTTGTATTTCAATTTTAATTTTTGTATTTTAAAACGAAAATCAAATAAATAAATAAATAATTTTTTTTGTTTTTCAATACCCGTTTCAGAACGGAAAATCCAATTGCCAAAATATACACGGACCGACTACACTGGAAGTTTGGATTTATTACAATAGTTGGATGTGATACTTTCTGGCAAAATTAAACAACAACAACAAGAACAAAAAGGATAAATAAATAAAAATGTCAGGCCACTTTCTGAAAGTCTGACTAGGACAATTGTGCTTTGAGGTTCTTTTTAAACATCACTGATTGGAATTAAGAGGCAATTTTAGGTTTGAAGAAAAGCAAATAAGCCTGTCTAGGAAGATAATATTTTCCCATCACAGTCACACTGGAGACTTTGCAGCTCAGCTAATTTGCTCAAAGTGTATAAAAGTGAGAGGGTGCACAGTTAAAGGGGGTTCTAAATGTAATGTTGCCCTCTGCTGGCTGCGCTGGTGACAGAGAAACACACCAGTGTGAGTACTAACAGGTCACTGAAACCTGCCAGGTCACATATCTGAAAATGATAGTGAATCTTTGCTATACGTGCTGTTGCAGTTGCTTGGTGCCATGTGTAGTTTTTAGATGCATATCAGGTATTTCAGTGATAAAGCTTCCCAGGTTAAAGGTCAAATCAGAGGTTGGTTAATAAGGTAATGTTTCCTCTGAATCCTACCGTGTATGCCTGTCAAGTGAGAGAGCCAATGAAATTTTCATTAATGGAACCAACACATTGCCACTAAACGCATTCTGTAAATTCAGATACTAAGATGGATCAAAAGAACTTTACTTAAAGAACAGCTTCACATTCTTTCAAGTCTGTCAAAAATGAAATAAATAAATGAAAATACCCAAATATCTGTAAATGTGCTTTTTTGTCATTTTTTCACACTGGCTAAGATTAGATTGCATAATATGATGTAAGAAATAGGGGACATAATACACATATTTGCTTTGTGCAGAAATTAGTTGTAACTTCTAAACATAGTCTTTTTAGGGCAAATAGACTATTTGTGTCTCCTTGGACATGGTTTTCTTACTGAGCTAAACTGTAAGGCTAGTAGCAAATCTGCAGCTTTGGTATATACAGTATACACCTGATCTTTGTCCTTCAGACTGCTAAAACCTGATCTTAGCATAGCTTCAGTGGTAATTTTTACACAGAATAACTATGGATTTTGTCCCCTATGACTTGCATTGGAAGTGCATATGTAGGACAATCAGAAGCTGCACCTGTGCTAATTAACTTTAATAACCGAAGACAACCCAAATTCTATGCATTACTGTGCAATACTGTGTGTGACCACCAGGTGAAGTCAGACCAAGCATCATTTTGACCACACAACAATAAAATGCTGCTTATATGTTCATGAAGCACTTCTACATACTCTAAAAGATGGCATTTGTAGCATTTATTTATTTACATTCACATTTTTGAAAGCAGAATTTTGTTGGAAAAGTGGGAAAGAGGTATTGCTATTTAACATAGTTTACCAACTTAATCTTGCTTATGGTGAATGAGTTGATGATGTCTACTACTATCAGACGATAGTCGATGTAAAAAAAAAAGAAAAATCCTTTAATTTGTTCCTCTTTATTTTTTTTATTTTGCTTTCAAACAATGCACTGATTCAGTGATGTTGAATCCCAAGAAACGGTACATGTCCCTGCTTGTTAGGAACACCTGTGCCTTTAAGAAATTCTGTTCTACATGAATTGTGAGGAGGACTCCATATACAGAAGGATAAACCTCAAGCATGAGGGATTTTAGATGTTGAAATAACCTAGAATTGGCAGTGGGACCTTGACTAATGCAGAATATAAATCGTAATAGCTTTTCCTGATATACGGCGTCACCTAATGGAGTGTCAGGCCTACAAACCATAAAACAAAATGTCATTGTGGCTTCATCTGCCCTCATTATCATATGAGCGACTGAACATTGACGTCATGCGCCTAATAAATATACAAATTACATACAGAGGTGCAAAATGTAACTTTGTAAATGGCTAATGCCACCTGTCCCCCAGTATCCCGACCAATCGGAAAGCTTTTTAATGCCAGACATGCTCATAAAGTTGGATTTTATTGCATGACTAAGAAGAAGTGAAAGCACCAATATAACACCTCACAAGAACAAGGCTTCTAAATAATGTGCATCGGTCAATCTAGGTCAGTGACCTGTGGAAAATTTCCTGCTGTCTTAAATTGACTTAAAATGTCAGATGGCTCATAGACTTCAAGGCCTCGAACAGTTGAACATGTGCACTGAACCACTGGTTAAACAATTATACCGGTTTAATAGCAATTCTCCTGGCTTTGTATGCTTTGAGTTTTACACCAAGAGGATTCAAATAGCCCAAGTGTTTAATGAACTAGTGGTAGAAAGATATTAGTCATTTGTCTGCCCAGTTCCTCCACCTGCTCCCCTGTGGGATGCTGTTGACATGACATCTGAAACACCTACTTCAATACCATTTACAAAGTCAGTAAAACAGTCAATCAAGCTGAAGAGCTGGTAAAACATGACTGCGCCCTTGAAGCATGGGCCACGGCACTTGTCTTTTTATTGAGTCTATAATTCACCTGTGACTGCCTCTTGATTTATCACATAGAAAGGATGGGACTCTGGATATTGCTGATGGCGGATGTGGCAAGCAAAAGTGTGTGTGTGTGTGGGTGTGTGTGTGTGTTTGTGTGTGTCTGCAGTGTGGCATGCGGGAGGGGGGCGGTAGGCTACATCTTGAAGTATATAACCCAGTTGGGACCAACAGAGCATGTAGAAGTCTTCTTTTCACCTGAGGACCTCTGTGCAAATCAGAGCCACTTCCAACAACAGCATCCTACAGTGATGAAGTGCAACCATCTCGTCTCCTGGGCCTTCGTGCTCGTGGCCTCTGGCCCCCTGCTGGCCCACCCAATTACAGAATCTGCTGAGATACCCTATCCAGGACCTGGTGAGTAGAAAGTAATATTTCCATTATAGCTGTTATGCTCAGTGATTCACTTGCTCAATACCTAGATTAGGATTTTTAGGAATAAATGTAATTTGTGAAGATTAATGCCAGGCGAGTCATATCCTGGGGCCTTGAAGTAATTGCTTTGGTGCCGCAGAGTTGAACACTGATTGTTCTGCCAAAGTTCACATGCCAAAGTTCTGCCATCAGAGAACAGATCCAGTTTTTTTGTTCAATTAATTCAAATGCCTTAGTAGTAATAGCGATTGCCAGTGAGAATTAGATTAGAAAATGTCCACATTATGAATCTGTACCTGTCAACGGTCTTTTTATCATCTGTGTGGGGCTGTTTGCTTGTCCTCAGTATCAGTGGAGGACCGAGGGATCGGCTCGCTGGATGATCTGTCTCTCTCTGAGCAAACCTTCCCTCCACAGGATGGTGCTGGCCTCAGATATTCCACTCTGATATCTGGGGAGATTAACAGAGATGGTAAGAAACATATGCACACACACACACTCACTCACCCACACACTGCTCGCTTTTGCAGTGCAACAAATGTGAAATCATGCACAAATTCATACCAGTCCCAGCACATTTTGATGGCTGCCTACTGAAACACTCTTTTTTCTTTGAACTTGCCTGACATGCACAGAAATAGAGCTAATACAACATGAGTTATCCAAAATATCCGAATAATTCCACATTTTGCTTCCTCTCAGGTGTCAGAACAGCAGGCCTGCTTCCGAGGGGGATGAAGAGAGAGGTGAGTTTCAACACAACAACAAACCAAAACAGCAAAAAAAAAAAAAAAAAAAAAAGTAAGCTGTACACTGTGAAGGATTCACCACGTCTCTCTATTTTGTCTTGCAGGTTCTACTGGAGAAACAAAGTCTCCTAAATCCTTTCAGCCACGTGCTGGGCATCCGGAAACAGTTCAGGAAGAGAGCAGGGAATTCAGAGTGTTTCTGGAAGTACTGTGTCTAAAGGGCATTGATGCTACACACAAGAGGCAGGGCTTGCACTAAGAGAAATATCCCCATCTTGCACTCACACAAGTACATGCAGACTAAATAAATAAATAAGAAACACCGTGCATGCATAAACTATATGTGCACAAAATCCATGCCCAGGTGCATGTACTTACACACACACACACATTCATAAACAGGAGCGCTGTCAGTATTCGCTATCAAAAAGAACAATTCCAGAAGTATGATTGAGACATGCTGCATGGGGACTTTAAAATGATTTATTAGGATTTACTTGTATGCTGTATGAAACTATGTCCACACATTTGTTAGAAGTCCTTGGTTGTCAAATGTATGGCCAAATGCCTCTAAGATGTGAAAAGTTATACAGTACTGTATGTTGAATATAAATTAAAAAAAAACCTGTATTATAAATAAATATTGTCTCTGCTAACAGTTTTTTCGTGATAAAACTGATTGGCCGAAGTGACCACTGCACATCTTTTCTGAAAAGTAAAGAGGAAACAAAAAGACGTTGCAAAGTTGGTTCTCGAGTTTTCTTCATTTTTTCCTTTTTTTATTATTTTACAGCAGAAAGAATATAAAGCATTCAGAAAACATCTTCCATATTTTAAGGGCAATTCAAAACGTTTTGCATGGCTTCAGCAGCTGAAATCTCTTTTTTTTTTAAACATATCCATCGAGTCAGTGACGCTTGTACATGCACAATTACAAAAATAAAACTTACAAACAAGAGAAGGGAAGAAAAAGGAGGAAAGCAAAACACATTAGGAGAACCAAGAGGAGATGAAAGTTTTAAGGGTAGGGGCTGGGAGCAGAGGAAAAACTGGGTCACATAACAGGGAAAGACAGAGAGAAAGACAGCTATAGAGGAGAGGAAAATAGATCTAACACTAGTTCACATGCAAAGTGTCAAGGACCCATAACTTTCTATCAAAGCAGGGCCTTTTTTTTCTTCTCAGTTTGGAATTGATGAAAACGTGCAGTTCGGTAAAGGGTGCCATATAATTGCTGTCCATAAACTACTGAATGCTTGTCTTGCAATACTGGCATTTGCATAAGAGTAAGTCGACTACAAGTGTCCAATCATTTTAAACTCTGCTAGGTCTATAGGTCTCCACAAAATAGTTCTTTATTGCTCTGTGTCAACAAGTGGAATATACTGTAAAACGGTTTCTGTTCCGCTGTCCTGATGTGCCTACCTTTCCCTGGTTTGGGTGCTCCGGAAAAAGAAGAGGAGGAAAGGCAGATTCTCAGGTCAATTCACAGAACATCTCAAAGTTGATAATACTGTATGCTAATAAAGAGTGCCTATCAGCTAACCTGTCATCCCGTTCATAAATGGCAGTTAAAATAAGATTTGCAGGTGAACTTTTCATACAACTACACTCTTAATCTTAAATACCCTCTACACTTTGTCACTTAGAGAAATTAAAGGCCTAAAGAACTGGCCAGAATTATACAATGATTTAACAGGTTTCTATGAAAGAACGTCAAATCATTTATCTTAATGAGCTATATATAAACAGACTGTATTCCAGGGCTCCACTAGTGTCTGTAATGTTCAAGGTTACTGAGAGGAAATGGATTATACTGTATTTTCAGTCTTTTTAAAATTTTCTGTATCGCAGTGGTGAACCTGTCTGGTCGAGATTTTTTTTTTCTTTTTTACTACAAAGAACTGATGAAAGGTTCAATTTGAGCTTCTTCTGCTGTGAATCACATGTCCTGCTCTGTTTCCTCCTCCCCGTTTTGGCACCCTGAGTAAAATACAGAAGGGAGGTGAACCAGTCCCTCAGTCTGGAAAAGAGCAGTGCTGCCTTCACCCCTCAGTGTACAAGTGAAACTGACAACTTGACATGTCTGCATGTGTGCTGTGCGATGTCTTGTGCATGTGTTTGTGTGTACCGTGTGTCACTTTGCTCATCTGCTATATATACTGTCACTATGTCTCCAACCCTGTCCATTTGTCCTGTTTAGAGTTGGGAGTACACTGATCGAATCTAAATGAATTTTTTAAAAAAAGAAACAAAAGAAAAATTCTAAAAAGTTAGAACTTGCTCTAAATCAATCCTGTCCTCATGCTTTGCCATGAAAATGTCAGCAGCTACTGAGTATTGATCACTGGCTCAATTTCTAGGTTTGCCCTCCAGTCACATGCCCTCTGTCTTTCTGAGTTCTGTGACACGTCAAACCGAAGTTCTTTGTTTTACAGAACAGTAAGTCTTTTAACAAGTCTATCTGGCTACCGATTCTAGGAAAATAAGCATGCTTTAGGTGCACTTCTGTCACCCAGTTAACTAGTTTACCCATGCAAGCATAATACATCCTTCTCCTTGTTGCCACAACATTGCATTGGCTCTGCATTCTAACCACAGACTAGAGGATGAATGCAAGGCAACAAATCCCAGTAGTGGCATTTCTAAATGTGATTTTCTTTTTTAACAAGCTGTTCCAGTAGAAAATGGAAAAGAAGGCAGAAAAATAAAGCTAGCATGTCGACAAGCTGGGGTGCTGCACTGATACTGGTGTGCACAGGGAATATCATTGTGACTTTGGTGAGTGTAATGGTGCAATAGTGATGATGATGTGGAGGATGCAGCACTGTCTGTGGGTGACCATGATCTCTCACATTTCCTCAACCTCAGGTACATTATTTGCATTCTGAAACTGGATTGGTGTAATCAGGATATGAATAGGCACTTTCTACATAAACACTCTGGAAATAAAGTTTACATATCAGGTGAGTGAAAAACAACAACAAGAAAAAACAACAACCAGTAAGTCAAGGAAATCAATCTAAAAAATACATATATAGACTAAAAAATATTGGGGAAAAAAAATGACAACACTTGAATAAACAAAACTCAAGTTTTCCAGTGGCACTTGGCTGAATAATCACATATCATTACTTGGATATGGAATACACTTTCTGGTAGGAATATATTATAGTAATTAGACAGCAGCCAACAGGCACCTCTAAACCAGCAGCTCATGTGTTATTCTCTTGCAGATATTTCCTACAGCCCGATCAAAACTTCTATCTTATATTACTATGTTATATATCATCCAATGTACAAGATACATCTGTATTATAAATGGCACCAGTGCACGCTTTTACACATTAGTTACTACAGTCATGTTGGCTCATTGACCCTACATTGAGGTGAACTTTTAGTGCTGTCCTTCTGTAAAGAATTGTTTTAGCACCTTAAACTGTTCAAATGGTTCATTTTGCAAATAAGTTTTCAGCTGCTTGGCAAAGAAATGCAATCATGTACAGAATGCTACACAATTTTCAAGTGGACATGTTTTTTCTTTTTGACATAGAATACAAGGTCTATTTAGACCCTGGCAGCCTTGATCAAGGACTTTTGCAATCAATACAAACTGTATAGAGATAATAATATCCCCTGTTTACTACAGGGATCAACCTAGAATCCATAAGCCAAAGCTTGGTGCGAGATACTGCACATTTAAAGAGGTGAATTCCCTCTTTTTCCGTGACAGAGAGCAATAACATGGATTGCTTTATAGGGACACCGTGGGCAAGGCTGCCATTTACAATCTTTACAATCAGACAAGATACCTCAGTAATCAAATCACATTCCATTTGCAATGACAACAAAAAAACTTTGATATGATGTATTCAGTGATGGACAAATGCTTCAGTTATCTGTGGCAATGGTGGAGACATGATAGACTTAAATGCTTTCTGCTTAAATATGACTCCCTCTGCAAACTGTGTACCTCTGTTTTTGCAATCCTCGGCTAGTTGTGACGTTATGGTCTTCAGTGCTCATGTGTATTTCACTGTATGATTATCTGTTCTGCAAAAAATTAACTTAATTCTCTTCTTAAGTTATATAGCATTCACATCCCTTGGCACCATTGGCAAAAGGTTCTTGGTAGCCCAAAACAAACAAATAATATTAATTAAAAAAAATTAAACATAACCATACTTGTTTTAAGATAATTTTGAAGACTTCTCCTAACACTAAATACAGTATTTTTTACTTTTTCATATTGCAATAATATCATGCTTTAGCAAAATGTTCTTCTCGAGAACAATGAAAATAAAATAAAATACTCTAATAGTGAAATAGTTTTAACTTTACAGAGCATAGCCACTACTGCTTTTGTTGTTGTTTTTTTTCCCTTTTGACTCTGTTCATACTTTTCATGCACATAGCTCATTTTTATCCCAGGTATTTACACTATATACAAACAATACAACCATACTTCTTAAGCATTCAAACAAAACTATACAAATATTCAGTTTTTGTCTCGTACCTGTTTTTGACCCATTTTTAATGAATAAAATAATATATTTCTAAAATACAATCCCCTTTGGGTACATGTTTTTTCCTACGTACTTTCAGCCTTCTTTATATACAGAAATCGCTCAATTGTCAAAAATATGGATTTGTCAAACCCCTATTTTGGGACAAGCTTAGGGACCCCTCAAAGAATCTCTAAGACGTCAAGGCAATGTATGTGATCTTCCCCTCAAAGGCCTTCACAGGCTCTGAAGTTCATTTAAAAAGAACAGTAATAACCTGCATGACCATAACCATTACAACACAAAATAGTCAAGTTCTTTTCTCTTGTTAGGTTTCAGAGGAGCATTCAATTGAACAAGGCAAACTGAAATCAAAGAAAAAGAAACAGGACAATACAGGGATAGCTTCATTACTGGGATGATAGAACTTATGAGGAGAATATGAATATGTGGACCACTAAAGTGGAAACAAAAAGAAAATCAGAGGATAGGCTGAAAGACTAGACCATAAGCACACAAGCAAAGACTTTTCTTGCCAAGAAGTCATGCATTTTTTTCTTGGTAGGATTAAACAACATATAGCCTGAAGATACAGATCACCTATACATTGGACGTGATGGAGGAAATACATTGGACAGTATGGAACAAATTCAAGTAATAAAGTGACAATATATACGATAAAGCATAGTTTTTTTTAAGAAATGTTAAAACAGAAGTATTTTATTCCCTATCTGCTTCCGCATGGTTAAACCCCGACTACATTCATTTGTAGCTCCACCCGTGTGGGCAGACTGGTGGGGTAGAGCACAGTGGGACAGGAGGAGAACTGTTGAGCGAAGCTGAATATTGTCTAATCTACAGCAGTGGACAGAAGTGGGCGTGTGGTTTTAACAATATATTTGGTTAAAAAAAAATCCTTCTTCAAATGAATTGATCGGTCACTTAAAAAATTATGAAATACAATTAGAGCCCCGAGTGTTGCTGCACGGTGTCTCTGTCCTCTGAGATCTTCTGCAGCAGCCTCATTTTATGTCTCTTCGGGTCTTACGTGTGACAGACCACCTTAGACATGTCCTGTGTTCGCTTCCTTCGCCGTCCAAAACCTCTTCATATCCAAAAAAAGACAAAGCAATCCATGAAAAAGTGCAAAAAATGCCAAGAAGCAAATGTTCTGGACCCCCCACCCCTACCCTTTTAGTTTATAATCCTGTAGAAGTTGCCACTCTCCAAAGAAAATCAAGTCAGTGGAAAGAATCGATGTGTGGAAAAAAAATGCTGTTGTACATGTAGTCGAACCAGTAACACTGCAGTAGTAGTAATAATTGCAGTGCTTGCATTGATGTTTTTTTTCTGTTTCTCTTGTAAAATGTCTTGGGTACAAACAAAAAAGAAAAGAGGAGTCAGGAGAGTGATGTCACATCGCAAGGGGGCTCTTCTGAGGGGTCTCATGTTCCTTGGCCCTTTTCAATTCTTTCACCCTGGAACACAAGAGAGAGACAAGCGTTCATGAATACAGCATCCACGACTTGAGCAACAAGCTTATCAAGACAGACACGGGCCTGACAGTATCACACTGCTCAGCCAGAGCTACCAGACAAATATCAAGTCGGCTCAGATCATCAGGAACTACGGCTGGTCTGTGAAAGGAAATATTGGTCAGGATTGAATTGAACGTTGCACTTTGGGATAAACAAAGGGAGAAATTTGTAGCACAATTACAGAATCATTACTATATAAAACTATTACATTAGGAATAAAATATGTTTCGGGGACAAAATGAATACAGGAACAAATATGTTAACCATATTACAATTATTAGAATACCAATTACGCTAGATTAATATACTGATATTTGGCACCCTGAAACACCTTTTTTTCCCCCTAAAATGCAGCATTTGACACTAAGGCGACTACCTTGGATGTTTGCACAGAATTAAAATAATTAAAATACTATTTATTCAATGAAAGCTTAAATCATGTTACTATTTGTCATTTTAAAGGTAGAGGTAATTAGATTGTTCTATACACACTAATACAGATGTAGAAGAAATTCTCAATTTGTAGGAAAAAAAAGCAATTCTAAATATTCACAAATGAACTGACTGGTGGTTCACAAAAGAAACCACCAGAAGATGGTGTGGATTCACAGAACAGACATGTATCTGGAGCAAAAAGTGGTCAGCTTTACTCGAATTTTAACACATCAACCACCACGGTGTGATAGATTTGATTATTCCTAGGAGACGACAACATGTACGTATTGAGAGACTGTGTAGATGCATGGCGAGTGCACACACAAACCGTGGGTGTGTGTGCGGCATCTTCTCATGTTGAGCTGGTGTACTCCCTGGAGGTATGAATCCATTAAAAGCTCTGTGTTGTAGTCCCAGTGGGTGGAGGAAACTATTGTTTGTTTTTGTTGCCGCGACCTATATGCTATCAACAGCTTCCTAACCTATATCACAGTATAGCAGACAAGCGTGCCATAAGAATAGGTAACATCAACAATCTCACCTGCTCTAAAAGCATGAGAACCTATTTTAGGACAGTATACAGCGAACATGAAAAGAGTAAACACATGTAAGCTCAGGGTCACAGCAGGGAACAGTAAGACGGTTAAATGTTGAATACGATATTATTTTTACCATTCAGGTGTGTCTTTTAGTAAAGCGCTTTTTTATTTTTGGTTTTAATAAACCAGTGGGCAGAACACGTTTAAGAGGTCGACACAGTTTTAGCAAGTGGAAATTGGAGGGGTTAGGTCCTCCTTGCAGTCTGTCGAGTGGCTAGAAACAGAGCACACAGCCAGCCAGACAGACAGACAGACAACTACTTGAGAAACAGCAGGCCCATAGCATGCCTGAAGGTAGAAGAGCAAGGCCCATAGTTGTCACCACTTGACATGCAGCAGAATAAAACATGGCTGAGAAAAAGCCTCCCGTTCTCTCAAACTGGCTATCTGCATAACCACACAAAGCTGAAAGAAAAAGAAAAAGGAAAAAAAAAACAAGAACAAAAACAAAAAAAAAGTAATTTCCAAGAGAGAAAGACAGAGATAAAGAGAATCAGAGAAGTGCCTGTTAAGTGTTGCTGTGATATTGTCATTCATAAGCATTTTGTTAGTTTGAGATAGGTTCTGCTCTAAATCTGAGCTTCTCAGTCCACCTGTGGCTCCAGTCGGCAGCCTTCATGCAAGCAGGCATCAAGCAACAGTGATGGAGAATGAGGAAGGGTGGGTGGGGTGGTGGGAGAGAAAGAAAGAGACAAGGAGAAAATGAGAGTGAGGAGAGGAGGGAGAGAATGCTAAGGCCGAGACCTCAGGAGGAGATAATTGTATTATTAAAGAGTGAGAGTGAGATATAAGAGGGAGTAAAGGAGAAAGAGGCATCCAGAATAAACAGGTAGAGGAAGAGAAAGAGAGAGAGAAAGAAAGAAAGAAAGAAAGAAAGAAAGAAAGAAAGAAAGAAAGAAAGAAAGAAAGAAAGAAAGAAAGAAAGAAAGAAAGAAAGAAAGAAAGGCACGAACTGAGTTGCTGAGGCTGCACTCACCCGCTTGAACAGTCTATGGTCCATCAAGGGGCTTGGCATAAACAGCAAAACAATACCAGACAGCTATTAGCACACAGTAGGCACTGTGAGGGAAGAGGCGAGGACAGGTGGGGGCCAAATACAGTCAGGGGGAGGGAGGTGGAGCTTAGGTGTTGGGGACATTTCTAACCACCCATTTTATTTTATTTTTTTAAAATTTCAACAAAAATAAATCAAACACATCACACAGAGGGGAAAAAATAGTTGAAAGATGGACAAAATTATAAAATTAGTGGTATTTTCTATTGTGTCTTACTGGTTAAGTCGATTATTATTTTAGATTGACTATAGTGAATCTTGTATGTGTGTGCATGTATAAATGAGTCTGTTAGTGCGAGTGTGAGTCGGTGTTTGAGCCTACCTGTGGCGGCAGCGTCGTAGGAACCTCATAATCTTCCTGGCAGCCTGATCCTGCCTCTTTGTAAGCAGACTACCTCTGAAAAACACCACATAGACAACAATGTCTTACTGTCCAGCAAACAGCCGCTTCTGGAGTTTTTTTCTGTCAGTGAAAATGTGAAAGGTTGCAATATAATTAATACAGTGAAAATGGCCATTCATCAACCTCATCATCTATCTCGCTCATCCATTATCCTTCAGTCCTTCAGTCAAGTCCAATAATATAACTGTTGCACATCATTTTGTTAGTATGAAGTGTGACAAGGCACACTCTTCAGTGACCTACTGATTAGTATTTTCAAGTATTTGGCTTTCATTCAGTTTGTGGCTGAGTGTCTACCTCAGTTTGTGCTGCACCAGGGCAGCAGCAGCCCCATGGTGGTGGGGCTTCAGCCTGCCAAACTCCTTGTAGCTGCGATAGTATTGCTGAATGAGCACGGCAGCCCTCTTGCTCTGCTGGAACTTCTTCTGTTCGTGGTAGCTGCGGAATTTACTCTGGATAAGGATGGCGGCCTGCGTCATCTTCTTATAAAGTGCATACTGCCGACGAGAACAAAGCAACGTGTCACGCATTTCTGTGTGTGAACGCTTCAATTAAACAGAACAACACAACCAACAAATCCGGCGATTAATTCAACTGGTGTTAGTGAAAACGTTTTACCTTCAAGGCTATCCATGTTAGCTTGTGAATGGGAAAAGGAAAAGATTATGAAACGTACTAAGATGCAGCCTCGGATCTGATCGGAACTCTTCAGTGCACTGGGAGACCTACCTGTTTGTATTTCTTGTAACAACGTTGTATAACAGCAGCAGCTACTTCTTGTTGCTCTCGGAGAGGCCGCCCCTGTTGGAGAGTAGAGTGGGATAGGTCAGAGGTCACAGCAGAACCTGATTTTTGCCACAGAGGCTATTAGTGGCTCTGTCTCCTTGGGGTCTCCTGGTGGCTAGCATGTGAATGCCACCATGGAGTAAATCCACTCCTGGTGGACCGGTCCTCCCTGAGAGAACTGGGGAGGAGGAGGTAAGATGTTGTGCGACAGAGAACCAAACATCTGAACCAGCTGGCAGAGAGACACAAAAGACTGTAAACAACAGTGAATAGTTTGTCATATTAAAACTTATTAAAAGTAGCTGAGGGGTGGGTGGGGAATTGAGGAATGGGATCGGGCAGGGGGAAAGGACTGGTGTGTGGAGAGTTACTTAAAAACAGGCAGTAGCAGGCTCAATACTGCTAACTGAAAGAAAGAGAGAAAGAGACAGAGAGAGAGTAGGAGAACATTAGCTTAATTGTGTCTAATTGCAGCAGGGATACAGGGGACAGTGCAGTCGTTCCTCTAAGCAAGGCCATGCTCTGCTCAAGCCACCTTTCCCATGCTGAAACCACAGGGACATATTTGTATCATTTTTGTTTATGTTGTATTGTGTGTATGACCAGAAGGACAGAGAACGAGACAAAGATAGAGACAGAAAAATTAGATCAAGATTATCCTTGATTAAAAACAGCACATCTCAAGATAGAAGATGTTAACAAACCACATCACAATCCTAAACTTTAAAGCAAAAAAAATCTGAGCTCTATAGCCCTAAACCATATAAAAGTGGACTCTTAAACATCTCCTCTGAAGCCAAAAACAAATCCATCTCAAACACCGGTCTTAAGCCTGCAGCCCTGTGGGTGTGGGCTACAGTTCACAGAGCTTATAGCACCTGAGCACCGGGCCTGTACCTTGTACTTGCGGAAGGCAGTTTGGACTAGGCGGGCAGCCTCATACAGCTCTCTCTGCTCTGGATCTGACAGAGTCAGCTGGGCCAGGTCTCGCTCCACCTTGCTGTTGGAGGCATTGATGAACTCACTCCAGTCAGCTGGGGAAGGGAGCGTTGACCTTTCAAGAGGGCCCTCTCTCAGCGGAGACGCCCCAGGGCTCAAGCTGGGGTTGGATGATGGGGTCAGGGGTTCATTATACAGAGACCTGAGGAGAGATGATGGCATATGTCGAGGTAGTCATTATTTAAAAGGACAGATATAGTGGATGTAGGAATCAAATTCTAATCCAAAAGAAAATATTATTTTTTACTTGTCTTCATGCCAGAGTCTATAATATATAAATCATTTTAAGAAGTGATTTTATCACTCTTTTGCTTTTAGTTTGCTTCTTTGAATCACTGCAACATTTGCTGAAATAACACGATTACAGACAGTAAGAAAACTTCAGCCACTGCACTTTCTAAATAAAACCCTTGTTTTATGCTTTTAATCCATCATCAAGCATAATGATTAAAGCAAATACATCAAACCTAAACAGTAAGTTACTCTAAAATACATACATATCAAGGCATTCTTTAGGATGTTCTTTTTTTTTTTTACTCTCCATCCATTTTATCCAATCAAAGTAGAGATCTTTTTTAGACAATATCAGAGAATAACAAGGGACAGAAAAAAGTTCAAACACCTATGCAGTAGGGAAGACATGCTGAACAGACACCTAAAAACAGGCTATGCAATAGGCCTGTCTGCTGTTTTCATCCCTGTGCTGCTTCTTACCGTAGATGTATGATGCTTGGCAGCTGCTCTACATCTCCCAGGTAGTTGGCCAGCCAGTTCATGGTGTTGCTGACCCCTGACGTGTCTAAGGGCGCAGAGTCCGACGTGGTGAAGTTCTCCCTTTTGATTCTCTCTGGCGTCGCTTCAATTATGTGCTCTGCCAGAGTCATCATATTTACCTGTGTTGTTGAGACAAACAAAGGTCACTGTGGGCAGGATTCACCTTGTAAATTTTTATCAATATATACAGTTAGAGTTACAGTTAGAACGACTGCCTATTTTGGTGTCTGCGTGGTCTAATCTTACAGGTTTAACTGTTTGGCCCTGTGAAAAAAAAATGTTGGCTTTTATGGCATGGAGACGGGTAATAATGATGACGGTGATATTGCTGGAGGCTAAAATTCTTAATCCAGCACTTCATCTGGTGGAGAAGTCTGATATGGATGCTTGGAATAAACCTTTGGCTATTGAAGTGGATCAATAGAGAGAGTTTATTATGCGGTGATGGTCATCGACAGAGTGCCAGGTTGGCCTGGTGTATAGCGCCAACCCAATGCAAGAGGCTGACATAAAAGAGGTGGCTCTGTACTGTAATATCCAATTTGAATTTCATTTTGTCAGGCTGTCTTTACTGATGGCTATGCAGCTCTAATGGATGCCACTTGAACAAGCGGTGCCAATAAAAAATCCATACCACATCCTCCCTCCGATAGTGCGTTAAATGCAAATCTACATATCTTCTCACTTTCAATAACTCTTATGAAATATGTTTGAAATGGGGAAAAATACTTTAAACTGATAATTTTTCCCCAGATATTTTATTCCATAGGTGTATGCATCATGTAGTTGTTTCTGCAGCTGACATACAGTTTTTTACAGCAACATCAACTGGCCAAAATTAATCCTTTCGCTTTACTGGAGCCAGGTTTTACATATTTAGCTGACTGACTAAACTGCTATTTTTTAATTCTCACCTGTAGGTCATCCATCTGTGTGAGACAGTCCTGGTTCTCCAGATCCTCTCGATATGACAGCAGTTCTGAATCTGCCATCTCTCTGTCTGCCATTACCAGCATGCCTAGCTGTTCCCGTTGACGCAGTCGGTTGACCAGTTTTTCCTTCCCCAGGCTGCTACTTCCACTGATCCCCAGCGCCTTCCTCCCCAAGTTGCTGCTGGAGAAACTCTCCCTGGAGGTCCACCGGGCTGTTCCTGTACTGCCTCCTGTAGACAGGCCTTTATCTGAGCTCAGGCCTTCTGAGGATAGGCTCTTAGCGCTTGAGGACAACTTGTGGAGCTGCTGCTGCTCCAGGCTCAGAGGAACAGACATGGCCTTGTCAGGCCGGGTCTGAAACAGTTCTGGGTTGGGTTTATGTTTTTTAGCTAGTGGAAGGTCTCTTTGGCCCTCACTGCTGTAGTAGTTGGAGGGTTCTGACCTGGGCCTTCTCAAGTCTGCAAAAACAAAACACATCACATTTCATTTTTATAATACAGATTTAATAATACAGATCTCTTCCAGACAGTGACTCCTCTTCTGCTGCACTGACCTAGGTTGAGGCTGGTGGTGCTGGATGTGGTTGTGGTGGTGACAGGACCTCCTTTCTTGCCACTGGGTGCTACTACGCTGTCGTTTGCCCAGCTGACCATCCAGCTGTCTGTGGTGGGTGCGTCAGGGGCTGGGGAGAAAGACATGTGAGTTGTGGGTGGTAGAGGGGCTGGTGGTTGCTGCTCTTCCCTCTGTAGCTGCTCCAGACATTCTGCCAATTTGGTATGACCACGAGAGCGGGCAATTGACAAGGGTAAGCGGCCCAGAGAATCTGGAATAGCCAGGGCACGTCTGTCCCATTTATACAGGACCACTGCTGCCTCCAGGTGACCAAGTGCACATGCCCACATCTGGATGGAAAACAAACACACAAGACAAATCAGTAAAGTAAAAATAAAGCCAATCTATCACACAAACTAAGTTGTGCTTCATTATTGCTCACACTAGCTCATGTTAACTCTGTTAACTTCAGCTCTCTTACCAGAGGAGTGCAGGAGAAGTGATCCACATTGAGAGGGTCCACTTCTAATTCCAAATCAATGCTATCAGCATGCTTGGTACTGGGTGGAAGAAAGGAAATAATAAGCATCTCACTTCTATTGAGTGTGGTCTACACCAATTACAAACCAGAGCACCATCACAGAGTATGTAGAGAATTTAATTCTCACCGCCACTTGATGAGTGTCTGGATGAGGGTGGCATAGCCTTGGCCTGCAGCGAGGTGAAGGAGTGTCATGCCTCTGAACGTCTTGGAGTGGATTAAATGTTTGGACTTGGCCCAGCAAGCTCTGCTCATCATCTTCTCACAGACCACCACAACACGACTCTCAAAAGAGCTACTGGCCTGCGTCTGGCCAGATACACACTTACATACACACAAAAAAAGGAAATCGTTATTGGTTGCCTGTTTATCAAGAACAAGAGTCACTCAGTTCTGTCACATGTAGTTATAGAGTATATTATTCAATCAATAACAAGCCTCCTGTGTCCTGTCACATGCACATTGATTGGCTTCAAGTACAACGTATGAGCAGCATGATGTGCCTTTTTTACCTGTGACTGGCTGTTGTTGCCTCCCCCTCCACCTCCTCCTCCCCCTCCTCCTGCTCCACCACCTCCTCCTCCTCCTCCTCCTGCTCCCCCTGTTCCTCCCCCAGCTCCGCCACTCCCCGCACTGCTCGGCTGCTGGTGGCTGGCCATCTCTGCCATCCTCCTCTCCATCTGCTCCAAGCGCTCCAGGATAGACATTCTGAACTGGTTATCTAGGCAAACAGTGGGACAGAAGAAGAACACGTCAGCACACAAGTAGCATCCAATGTGAGAAAAAAAAAACATGTCTGTGTTTGCTAATACCAGCACAAACAATCCTGTATCCTGACAAGACAAATGATCATACAGTATGCACCACAAGCTGCACCAATATGTTGCTCTGAGGAGCGTTACGGCTGTCGCAGTGACTTTGTGTTTAATATCATAGAGGCGTACGATCAACCGTTTAGGAACAAATGCTCCAGTCTATTTTTGAAAAACGACAAAGCTGAGGGAAAGTTAATTAGTTTCAGCTATAACACACAAAAACCTTATAATCATTATTTATCTCTCCAGAATGTGACTGAAAACAATAGCATCAATCATTAACTTCCTCAAAACAATTGGCTTTGCTAAAATAATCTTTAAAGCCTATCAATCATCTGCTAATGGCTCCCATCACTGAGCTCCTGCCGCCATCTTTCTCACAGCACTCAGAGAAAGATCCAGCGGACTAAAACAGGTTGAAAGATTGGCCAATGAGCGGGGGCATGTTAAATGTGTCCACCCTTTCACACAGGGCTTCCGACAAGCTCTGAAGGCCTTCTCCAGCTGACTAAGTACAGCCCATTATGGCCACAGAGTCCCAGGCTGTGCTTCTTCCATGCATCTGTAAGGTAGGACGACTGAGAGGTTGACAGTATAGAATCAATCACAACTTGCACCTATCCAGAGTCCTTGAAAATCCAGCCTTTCCATACATCAAGATGGATGGAGTGCATTAGACTTGAGAGTGTTTACATGCTGTTTAGGAGGCAACTTTGTACCACGTGTCACGCGGTACAAAGTGGTTTTATTGGTTGTCTCAGCTCAGGTTTTTAGCCTTCCAACAAGAAAAGCTATTTTCTATGTTAGAAATATAGAACATACTGCATAATTCAAGACCTAACAGAGAAAAGGGCAGAAGTGACTTCTCAAGACTACTTTAATTGAAACAAAAATAACAAATAAATCACTGGCAAATTAAGCAGACTGTATTATTGCCAAGCATGTTTTGATCATTCCACAAGAAGCATTGAGTAGGTATTATTAAAAAGTCCACACACCTATAAACACTGCAATTTAAACCTGGCGCAATAAGTTAATGTAAAACTAAAAAACACAGGGGTTACTGAAACGTGAAGGAAACCCCCACCACAAACACTCACCTACACACAAACAAACAACAAGCACTTGTGAGTATGGGCGTGTGTGTACACAGACACACACAGAGTATGCTGTGTACAGACAGTGGATTGGGATGGGCACAGAGAGCCCACTGCAGCAGGGAGTATAGAAGACTGCATTAGCATTCCCCATTTAGCCACTATGAGGCTGTTTCTGTGGCAACCTGCTGCCGAGCGGTAACTAGGCGACAGGAACATGGCTGTGTGTGTATGGTCTGCCTGTGTGCTATTGGCTTATTGATGAAGGGGAGGAGAAGGACTCAGTACACCAGTAAAAAAAAAAAAAAAAAAAAAAAAACATGGTGAGAGAGGCAAACAATGAAAAAATAGAGTCTATAAATCCTTTTTCTGTGTACTTGGCCTACTCTCTTTTGTCAGTGTTGATGCCGTAGGTAAGAACCTAAAGACTCCAAGTGGGGAGCCTTCACAGCACGACCCGGTGACATTTGCGCTTTACGGTATCTTGGCAGTCACGGCTCAAGGCTCCACAGAGAGCTAATGCCACAGCGAGACCTCCTATTAGCCACTGTAAAAGAGGTCAAGTAACTTCTGTCATTGAACAGAAAAGCATAATGTCACTGGCTGGTAAATTACTGCTCTCAGTGACAACATGCTGCACAGTGAATAATGGACTTAAAGGACAACAGTGAGGTCCCTGACTTTGATTCCTGTGTGTGCTGTAGACTTCCTCAGTAAGCATGCTGTCGGATCAGCAGATCACTCTGAAATCAAACAGGGAAGCTGCTTATAGTGTTTGCAGTGCTTCTTACTATGTGGGATCAACCTTCACCTGTACACATCGCGGCTTGTGGAGGCTAGAGACGTGAGGAGTTGCGAATCTGTTCTAGACCGAGCGCTCGTGTCAGGAGAGGAGTCAGGGGGCTAAGATAAGTTGCAGCACTACAACCAGCCTCGGTACAAGGCTGTGGTCTTCCTTTCCCTCTGACTGACATGTGGGGAGAGACATGGACAGAGAGATGGAGGGAAAGAGAGAGGGGGGATAGTTAGCAGCGAGCTGACATGTCTTTGTTCAGACCCAGTGCTGCAGTGTGCTGCAGTGCAGATGATGTCATCTCCACCTGCTGCCTGCTGCTCCAAATGCGATGCACGTCCACTGCAGAGGGAGGATGGGGGTAGAGATGAGTGGGAGGGGAGAGGGAGGAGACAGGGAAGGTGAGCAGCCAAACAGCACTATAACAACATGGTGACGTTGTTTCCGCCCTCCCTCTCTCTGGTTTACTCCCTTGTGACGGTGTGTGGCAGCAGACGTGGTCACTCTCACACATTTACGGCAGACTGTTAGGTGCCGTTTCAATATGCAAACATTTTTTTTTAGAGAACTTGAATGAATGGTGTTTAGTCAAATGAAGCGTTAACTTACAGCTGTCATGATACATGTAGGCTGTCTAAAGCCAGACTAAGTTTGTGTGGGTGAATCCCATTCCCTCTCTTGTGGAGCGTTCTAAATCTTCCCATTGCCTTGGTGCTGCATTCCGCTGCTGAATTTGGACACATGCTAACTTTGTCCATCCAAATTGAAAAATACAAGAGAAGAGACAACGCTTCATTTCGTGCTGTATAAAAACCTAAATGGATTTTCATGGTCTGTCTCACACTTCTTGTGTACCTGAACTCATTTCTGGTGAGGGTTATCCTTGGAGTGTTAAGTATTATCCAGTGACAGTTAGTTCTTTAATGAGAACAGCTAACAGAGTTAAGAGGTGACATTCTCCAACAGTCTGTTAGATAAACCAAGAGTGTGCTCTGTAAAAATTGCATCAAATATGCTGCTAAATGTTGACTCGACTTGTCTCCCTTTAGAAGAAAACCTCTCACCTCTGAGACAAAAGTGAGAAGAGGATGGAACCTTTTAATAGAGTCACGGTTGCCTTGACTAAAAATTTTACACAACACACCAAGAAAGTTAACAATGCAGGTCTTGAACTTTTACGACCAATAACAAAGTGAATAATTTTGACTATAGGACAGACGCTCATTAGAATAAATTACTAATGTTGTCATTGACAGTGGTGTGTAACCTGGTCCTGTAGTATAGATTAAGAAAGTCACAAGTCCACCGTGGGAAATGTTTCAATTCATAAAAGCCACAAGAGTACTGTAATACACTTTCTGCATGGTACAACTAGTGCCTGATCTCTGAAGAGTCAGTAAGGTTCCTTAGCTTGTGACGGCTGTTGTGTGTCACTGTGGCTCTGCTGTTACTTCTTATTAGCATCTCTCACAACACACTCATGTCCTCTGAGAGAAGTAAAGAGAAGAGGACCTATAAAATAAATGAGCACTTGGTTTCAATCTACACAAAGTCAAAGGCCTGCCCTGTGTGATCTATCTCATGTCTGGCACATGGCAGCAGCTCCTCATGAGACAGGTTGATATACACAGAGATAAGAAAAGGAAGGACAGGGCTGCTTATTGAGACACAGTGGAGCACAGTGGGAGTGAGAACAGGCTGGAGGGAAGAAGAAGACAGCGGGAGAGATAATAGTAAGGACAGGACAAGGGTGATGTGAGATGAGAGGACAGGAAGAGGGTGATGAAGAGGGGTAAGAAAAAGAAGAGAGATGGGGGGAGGGCAGGAGTTAGAGGACAAATCAAGACAGGGGCTGTCAATGAGACAGGCTGAAGAATGTAGTTGTTGGGTCAAGTTAGAGGAAACGAAGGGCAGCTTGTCTGTCGCCACTCAGAAATGTCAAGGATGAGGGCAACAGAACAATTACTAGAGTCTGAGTGTCTTGAAAACATCTCAATGCTTGTGCACACACTTGGACACCTTTTATTTCACCCCTGGACCATTAAGATTTTGAGTCCAAGTACAAGAAGCCTGTTGAGCATTATATCAAAACACAGCAGAAGGCAGTTTCTTGGACAAACAATGTACACTGGAAGTCATAGTATGTTAGAACCACTAAGGGTCTGTTTGTTTTCTTGTTTTAAATTAAGAATTCTTCCTTAATCATGTTCTTAATTGTCACACACCATTTGTTATTAAAAGGGCCCACTCATCTTTTATCCTAAAAGGACTTACACAGTCATTCATACAGTGAACTTCTGATAGCCAGAGGAAGACATCTTTAATCCTCACTTCTCAACCTCTGGTTCTGCTTATGCCAATCAAGTTCAGTGCTGGACTTCATTATCTTTCCACAGCCAGTCAAATTTTAACATGTAACTCAGCGGAAAGACCAGAGGCCAGCCTCCCTCTGGGTCTCTGTGGGAGCTGATTGACAGGGGCTGGTATTTGTAACCATGCAGAGGAAGGGGCCAGGCTGTCTGGCAGCGGCCCTCACAGCTGGAACACATGGCTATGTGTTGATCAAAGACAGCATGTACTGTCACACGGTGTAATGACCGGTTGTAGTTTTGTTCAGCCCATTACTCTTCCCTGCTTTTAATTATCGTTAGAGGAGTGATAACAGAGATTTTTTACTGTTCAAAGAAGAACACTGCATGTAGCACAGACATCCGTCTTTTTGTAGAATGTGTTATTATGGCATCAAATTTGTGGAGGATGCAATCTATCCATCCATCTGCTGTGCTGTTTATCTGGTTCAGGGTCACAGGGAAGGGCGAGAGGCTGGGTACACCCTGGACTGGTCATCAATCCATCACAAGGCTGACACACACAAACAGATAAATGCATTCACACTCACTCTTATGGGTAATTCAGAGTTTCCAATTCGCTTAACCTGTAAGCCTCGACTGCTATAAGAAGCTGCATCCCCTGGAGGAAACCTCTCAGACAAGCAGTACAGTCAAATCTCCACACAGAAGATAAACAACCAGATTCATACAGATGTAGCTTTGATTTCTTTTGTTACAAAGCTGCCAAGCAAATATGGCCTCTCTCTCAATCCAAATCATTCTGTCAGCAGACGAATGTTGCCATAGCTTTACTGGTTTTGCTCACATCAATCTGCAACATGCATGAAATAGTAGAAATCCCTCTCAGACAAGGCAAAGAAGCTCTGATGTCAACATTTTAATTTCAAGAATAAAAACAAAGGTTTAGGTAGCCATATTAATGTCTTTCTGATAATCCTGACTTTCAGTACATAAACAATTATAAGAGTAATTTGGAAGAAAAAAAAGTAATATTAAGAATTATTTATATGTCTAGCGTAGCATGATAGCACTGTTGCCTCACAGCTAGAAGGTCCTGGGTTAGGATCTTGTCCTTGGGGCTATCTGTGTGGAGATGTTCTCCCTGCATGGATATTTACAGGGGTCCCCGGCTTCCTCCCACAGTCCAAAGACATGCTGAGGTTAATTGATAATTCTAAATTGTCTGTAAGTGTGAATGTGAGTGTGCCTGGTTGTCTGTCTTTCTGTGTGGCCCTGGGATGGGCTAGTGACCTGTCCAGGGTGTACACTGCATTCACTGTAAGTCAGCTGGGATAGACTCCAGGGCCCCTGCGACCCTATCAAGGATAAAGCGATGTACAGAAATTGGAATTGTATGTCTTGATAGCTCTGTCTCTGGACTATTTACACACATAAATAATTTACTTTCACCCAATTTAATAACTGCAAGCAAAGGTCACAGTGCTTCAACACAGCTCTTAACCTACTGGCATTTGTCCAGTTGTATGCTGCAGGTCAAAAAGAGTACAGTCTGAGCGCAGAATAGATACACTGTGTCACATTGAAGGTAAAATGCCAAGAGTGCACACCGTGGGGATTTACTGTCACTGGCTATCACACTAACAGAGTGATACTGTATTGGCGTTATCTCTTGGAAAGTAAGGGAATTGGATTTTATGGGTACTCACTTGATACAGTAACAAGTACATTTCATAAGCCTTCTACTTTGCATAAACAACTACATACTGCTTGGCACATCAGCTGCAGGCAGGAGAGCAAGCGAGAGATGATTGGAGAAATCATTTCAAAGATAAATCAATCCGATATAAAACACCACGGCCCAAGAGACAGGACTTGTCCGAAGCTTTCCATTAATAGTAAGACAATATAGATAGGCTAACTACACTCAGGGATTCTCAGCCTGTTCTGCCTTTTCTCCTAATCTATTTTAACTTTGCACTTAAAATCATAGTTCACTCTTTTGTCACAAACTAGGGCTTTTTATACTGTAGCAACAATTGATGACAGACACCAGAGTGAGCAGAGATTGAGACCTGGCACTTAAAGTGGTATGATTCTGAACGATTGATAATAAATCCTTGTTTTGTGACTATATATTATATATTACCTCCTTTTTAATAATATGATTGTTTGACAACTCAGAGGCATACACCTGCACAACACGAACATGGATTCAACCTGACTTTGATAAGTACACAAGCAGGCTGACACCAAAAAAACAGAAAATCAACACTTAGAATCGAAAAACACAACTTTAAGAAAACTAAAAAGAACAGATGGGATTCTCTCACCACAGAAGTGGAAATGATACATAATTCATATTTCAAAGGAGCACTGACATATTCTGAGTCATGCATAACATAATGAAACACAAACTACAGCTTCATAACTCACCATTAATGTTACCGCTGTGACAGGACCATTACAAACGACACACCACAAGCTTTGCAAAGGCAGAATTCATTGCATAACTATTATACTGAGTTGCATCAGACAGTACAGGTGTTACTGTTATCACATCTTCCCACTATGTCTCGAATGGACTGTCTTTAAGGTTAAATAAATAACAGTTCCACCCATGGAGGAAAAAAGCAATAGAATTATTATAAGAGAAGTCAGTAAGTGTCAGTAACAGTCAGACTGTCTTTAGTGAAGGTATTTTTAATTATCTGGCAAACTTGGCACATAAACAGTAACAAATTACGTTCTCACCCTGTTTTTCTTTAAATGTTCCTGCGTGTCTAAAACCTCTTGCCTGGGCTGATCTATCACCTCCAGGTGTAAGCATTCCCACGTCACTGCTGCTGTTACTAGAACTACTACTGCTATTGCTCCCTTATTAAAACTGTGTTGGTAGAACTACAAGTACTCCAGTAATCCCTCTAATATGGCATGAACTAATAATACTGCTATTGAAATGGTGATATTAGACATCTGCTATCATACTAAAACTGTTCATGATACTAACAACATCCCAACTGTTTATCTGACAGATTTCTGATACAAAATTCCTTCCAAAGTAATAATATCAATATTAATATCACTACTGCTGCCACAACTCACAACTGCTACCTAATAAATGGTTTTGTTCAGGTATACAGATTGCTCCTACCGCTGTCAACTCGAAACCACTTTGCATTAAAGTGGCCATTAGTTAAGATTACCACTATATGCATATGCATGAGGCCTGGGTAAAACATGAAAAAGCACTGTGGTGAGTCATCCGGAGACTTTGCAACTTTGATCTTTCTTTAAATCACTCCAAGTTGGGAGAATGCATATATGCATGGAATATAGGAGAATTTCACAAGGGAGCAACAGGTAGACAAATGTATATCTGGAATTCTCCCACTTTAAATAGTATGGGGGAGCTCTGAACCACAGCAAAGTTTCAAGAGTAAATGGAGTTTAAATGAAGTCGCTGTTCACACATCTGTGGTGCTGAAATGATCGACCACTGTGGAAAAATGTATAGTTTTTTCACAGTGTGCCCACGCCGTTGATAAGGTCAGCCCTGGATGAAATCTGAACTGTGGAACAAAAGCATTAGTAGCTTTCACCGGCAACATATTGGCCCCGATAACCTCAGCAGCACTCAGGGATGCGACAAGCCCTGTAATGCGCTAGACTAGACTGTATGTGTAACTGTAGTTGCACCAGCCTGGGACATAGTGACCCCATAGTTTAGACCAAAACTGTCAGGTAAGACTGGAAACTGAAAGCCCGCTTGTGCGTTAAGTACCAAGGACGCAGTTCAAGTTCAGTACTACAAGTTGCTTTCTAAAAAAAAAAAAGTAACAGTAAAGCTTTTTTTTTTTTTTTTTTTTTTTTTTGCTCTCTCTGAGGAAGTCTTGAGTAGATCTAACCTGTCCAAGCACAAGTCGTGAGTCAGGAGTTGGCTACTATCAACGTCAACTCTCCAGCGCTCTGCAATGAGGCAGAGTCACATGAAACACTTGGAAAGCATGTGGCCAAAACAGACAATTTCTCTCAAACTCCGATACAGCACAGACACCGCTGGATTAAGGCTACAAGGACGCACGACAACTCAGCATGCGGGGTTGCTCAAAAGAAACGTGGAACTTCTTGTGGCACACACGAGAAACGCACAGAAAACATATTTTTATATATATATATATATATAAAAGCAGCCAAAAACACAAACACAAACACAGCCACAACACATCACTACAGCCATAGGTTGAGCTCTAACCTTCTATTTTATTTTCCATTGGTAGTGAGTCCAGCTCAAAGCCCAAAAAAATACAGCCCCTTTGTCTTTTAGGAAATGCAGGTGTCATTCACTGGCATCCTGACCCAAAGAAGTCCAACCAAAGCTGCATTTTCACACAAATTGCAGTTTTGTCCCTCACAGTCTGACGGCCAGACTACTGCATGGTGTTACACGGAGGCGAGAAAAAATTTAAAAAATATAAATCCTTGCTGTAGACTGAATCTCAATCTCAACAGAGCACTCGTCAACAATAGAACAAAGTGAGGGAAGAGAGCGACGTGAGGAGGGAGAGAGAGGGAGAGGGGGGAGAGAGAGGAAGACCGCTCACTACTCTTCTTCCTCTAACAGCCCCCTCCTCCTCTTCACTTGTTTCACCTCACACACACATGCACACTTTTCCAGTGTTTATAGGAGCGATCCCAGCCTGCAGTAAAATGACAAATACCGCGGATTGGAAGCGTTTTACGCACGTGTCGCCGGTAAACAGACGCCCTAATTCCCGTGTGTCGCCTCCTTCACAAGCTCCTAAAAGCTCCTCGTGGTATTTTTGTTTTTCTATCACTACGGTCCTTATTTTTCAAAATCTTTGTCAGTAATCACAAATAGCAGATCTACTCTTCTCGACGTGCGGTAGCTGTGGATCCGGTTCTCCGTGCGCCCTCACGGAGTCTCTCCAACACTGGAGAAAGTCGGCACAAGCGTTCAAAACACGTCCTCTCCCCGCTTAACTGCCGCCAGAAACTAAATCTTGTTCTGTTTGCGGTGGTTTACCATGTTTACCCAAACACGCCCACTCCTCCGCTCCTGCATTGTGTGTACACGCTCTGCCGTTTGTCATGCCGGTGTAGTTTGGCTCAGAGTCAGTAGCCTCATACGCTCTCCTGCACACTAACAGGCTGTATGCCGCTATGCGGGGCTGTAATTTGGCAGTTCCCAGCGAACCTCTCCCGGCTCGGGTCGTGGGATCCGAGCTCAGGGACTTAGTGGGGCGACGACGAGCGCTCTGCAGCTCCGACAGCTTTTCTGTCCTGCCCATGGCTCCGTACCTGCAGTGCTGCAGAGAAAAGCGCCCCTTCCCCCACTCTGCATTATGACAAATCAAGGCAGGCAGGCAGCTGTGCCATTAGCACATCATAGCACAGTTAGTCTTCCATGAGAGAACAAACTCACAAAGCTACACAGCACAGCGCTGCGGACTCAGACAAATAGATTGCACGTATGGCACGTACAGGCAGCACCTATTGTGGTTAATCAGGCGACCGCAGGCTTGACACGCCAACAGGAATCTGGTCAGATTCGTCTTTTTTAAGACAGTAAGCGGCTCGTTGTCCTCATCATTGCTGTTGTGCTTCCAGACTGTGGACATTATCGATGTGATGACTATAAATGCATCGTGCCCTACTTCTGAAATAAGTTACACGTTCAGGCTACCACAGTGATGGAAATCATTTCTCTCTGTGATTACCAACACAGTCACACAGATCCGCACGTTTCGCAGCTTAAACCGTCCTCGTGTTAACCCTCATGGATCTGTGCGCTCAGTGCCAGAGTCGCTGTCCAGCGCGGTGGTTCTGAAGCTCTTGGTCACACATGCTTTCACCTGGATCCTGTAGATACATTCATTTCCTCATCATGTGTGTGACTGACCCAACTTAGTATCTCAGCAGAAACAATTCCTTTAGTGCCTCACACACACACAAACTCATCTAGTGCCACATCAGTTTGACAGAGTTTTGCTTATGCAACAAAGCACACTAACATGTACTGTACATGTTGCATGATGCCAAAGTGTCACACAATCACACAAGATCACGGTTAAGTAATGCTTAGTTTATTTTGAGCTATTTGGACAATGATGCAAATGCATTTTTTCTGCACAAACTATCTTTTCCTACTAATTTCAAGAACAAATACATTTTCAGTTGCTGTATAGCTGGATGCATCAGTGATAAAGTAAGAGGAAATCCAGACTGATAATACAAGCAAAACTCCAAAGCACTGATGATTTTTGTTGATAACCAACAAATCGAGACCACAGCCTACAATAAAACAAACTGTAAGAGACAGCAGGCAAGGGGTTAATATAAGTAAGGTAATAGGGTGGGCTGTGTTTTCCCTGAGACACTGAGCTCCTCCTTAACTGGTTCTGTGAATGGGCCAGTGAGGCAGTAGGGTATGAATGGCGGAAGGATCCACTGGTACTGCCATGTATGGGAGCTGCCAGCTCTCGATTACTCACTCCCACTCCCTCAAGGGCCGTCTGCAATGCAGCTGTCCTGTGAGCCTGTGCTTCACTGTGCCCTACTTTATCCTGTCAATGCTCAAACACTGCAGCAGTACTTCTCCCAGTAGCAGACACGCACACACACACACACACACACACACACACACACACACACACACACACACACACACACACACACACACACACACACACACACACACACACACACACACACACACACACACACACACACAGAATGACTTACATCGTCATTACACTCTGGTGAAGGTGCTTACAGTAGGTTTCCTGACTCACAGAATTATCTTGACTTTAAACAGAATGGAAATTTGCCAAACCTGCAGCAGCTATTGTTGCATGTAGAAAGCCTCCACAGTGCTGCTCTACAAAAAACTTTTTACAGTAACATGCTTACACATAACAATCCCAATTTGTAGTCCTGTGTGTACAACTCGATCATTAAATCTGTACTGCTGTATACACAAATAGCCTGCTTAGTGGCCAGATTTATTGCAGGCAAGACTAGGCAATGAGACATGTTCTCACTAAACTGACCTGAAAATAAAACCTAAACCATGACATGTGCAAATGTGCTTGGGTGTTTAATTTATATCTCAGAAAACAGACTGCAATGTCAAAGTGGAAATGTCACATTCAACACAATGGAGTTAACACTTAAATCAGTTCCTCCTGGGTAATACCCAGTAGGCCTGGTCTGTATTAATAAGACTTTTTTTCTAATACTAATAAGAATATAAAATAATAATCAAAGTCACAAAAGTTATCCTAGAATATTTCAATTCAAGCAAATTTGTTCATTTTACTAAATGCAGTTGCTTCAGTTAACTAGATGGGATCAATAGTTTGAAAACAACAAAATTATGCACAATAGCAAAAGTTGACACATGAAAACATTAAATTATTGTAAAGCTCTACTGACAACAAAAGGGACAAAATCAGTGATAATGAGGATGAAAGTTCTCGCTTATACATCGCCCACAGATACTTTATAAAAGTAGCTAACTAGAAGATTTTTTCTGTGACATTTGCCTTCAAGGATCTAAGAACCAGCATGTCATTCTGAAACTCAAGCTGTAACAGAACTGAACTGAGCCAGATTTCAATCCAAGGTGAATATTTATCCATCCATAACATTTAGCAACAAAATGTCAAAGACAGAATAGTCAAAAACACAAGTTAAACTGCCCTTTCATTGTTAAAGAAGGTATACAACTGTACGTATGTGGTTACCTGTTAACCTTACCTGCTGTGTAAAATCACAACTTCTCTTCTAACAGCTTCCTATGCATTTAACTATCATTGTGTATCACTATTTTTTAAAATGCATTATTCACACATAATATGCAGCTCTTCAAATGTTCTAGACACAGGAGATCACCAGAACAGCAACAGAAACTCACACACCAAGCTAAAATGAAACAAGTGCAAATAAATTAGATACTCTATTTAAAATAAATAAAATACTTTTTAATGATTTGGGAAATTTTAGGGGGCATTAGCTGAATGTTTTGGATTGCATCATATTTACAACAACTCTCAGTCTCCTTATAAATGCAGGTTGGGAGGACAGTTTCAAAGTGAGGGGCTCACATGCATTAACATCCATGTATGGCTTGAATGACTATGGAAGCACAGAACAGAGAACGTTAGATCACGACACACATAAAGGGAGTGTGACCTCAGGCTCTGCTAAGGAGGCCATACACCACCATATCTTTACATAGCAGACAGTCATGGCAGTAATAATATCATATGTATGTCAAAAAGCTTGTTATTACAACTTTTAAACAAAGCAAGAGACGGTGCTGCTTGATGATGCAGAAAATCATGGATGAAAAGAGCCAGATAGAAGAATTAGCCCTGGAAAGGGAGCATATAGCAAAGAGTACATGCAGAAGTGAACGAGGAAAGAAAACAGGGAAGAGAACATGAAAGATGCCGAAAGAAAAAAGTTATTGCAAGACAATGGGAGAAAATACAAAACCAAGAGGAGACGTACCATCCAGAGAGAGCCAGTCGTGCTGAGATGATGGCAGTGAAGGAAGAGCGCGGGCCTTGTACTCAAACACCACCGAATTGGAGATGATCTGGTTACTGACAGCCACCTGTAGCGTCACCAGGCCTGTATCATGAGCTGGAGAGGGAGAAGATAATGAGAATTCAGGGCATACTGTATACAGATACGGTCAAGTTTGCTTGCAGACATGCATTTCATTCTGCAGTGTAAACAAAACAGATTCATGGTTTTACTTACATTATATGATTACAGTCATATAAATGTTATCACAAATACTGAAATGAAACCAGCAAACAGCACATATATACATTGGGGTTTTTTTGCACTCGTTACAAAACTGATTTGGATTTTCAGTACTTTAACATTTAAATGTTAAATTAATTTGAAAATACGATTGTTTCTCTATGTAAAAATCCAATGAATAATGAATACACAAAATTAATCCTCCTGACCAGATTGTCTGCATATTGTCAGCTTACAGACTATTACATCAAATGAATGACTGGAATGTGAATTCAGTTTAATTCAGTTCAGTTATATAGTGTCAATTCACCACATTTCATCTCAACGCGTTTCAAATGGTAAAGACCTTACAAATTGTATAAAGAGAAATTTTTCACATCCAAAGTTTCCTTAGATTCCCTTTAAAAATATTACTAAAACAAGAGTATGCATTTATTAATAAAAATAAATCCAGCACCACAGCTCCCACCACTACCTAGAAACTAAATCAAGTACCTCTGCTGATAGTTTACTAATAAACTGGAACAAAAACTGAGATTACTATGCTAGAAAAAAACTGTAAAAATTGACTAGATACTGGTTCATGAATTGCATGATGGTGAAGTTTTCCCATTAATGTCTCTTCTCTTGTTTTAATGCATATAAGCGTCCTCCAGTCTTACCTGGACAGTAGCAACGCAGCACCCCTGGTTGGATAAGAGAAGCTGGGACTGATATCTGGTCAAACAGGCAGCTGTAGTTGGAGCTGGCCTCTTGCCAGGGTCCAGTTATCAGCACCTTAACGCCACCCTGAGAAGCATGACAAAATAAACTCACAACACATCCACCATGTATTAAAGCATTCCTGATTACAAAATGTGTTGTTACTCTGCCATCTAGAGTCAGAACATAAGAATGGCACCAAGGTAAAGAAAAAACGCTTCCTTAAATCGATCTCTGCTGCCACCATGTGGATAACCAACATTATTTAACTACACTCATTTTTTGAAAACAGTGACTTTAAATATTCTGCTGCCCTCCAGAGGCTGAAGGAGGGAACTACTGCTTACAGCACAACTGTAGTACTGACAACACCGTGGATCACATAATCAGGATGGTCAACAAGCATAGTGCAGTTATTTTCCTCTGCTAGCACTCATCTGGTAAATGTCTTACATTTTATAAATATTTATTTTTCAACAACCTTTTTTGCCTGTGTGAAATCCTGACAAATACAAGGGAAATTATGGCTCTAGAAATGGAGGGATATAGAAAAGTCAGAGGTATTATAAGGAAGCCAGTGCCTACACTTTTAAAGTTATATTACACTAAATAACACTTTTCACTGACCGAGAGATTTTCTACTTAAAAACAATGTTCAATTTCTGTCTTTACTGAAAAATGTACAGGTTTTTCCACAGAAGAGATCACAACATACGTTTCAGCGCCAGCCAGTGTCTTCAGCTTCTACTAGTTCTACTAGTTCTACTAGTCACAGGATAGGTTCATCTGTATGTAGACTGACAGGTGAAGCCAAATGTCAGCAAAGACCTTGGAGTCGCTTGTAAAACTAATTTCTGTCAGCGCACAGTAATAACTGTTAGTGACCTGGATGAGTTTATCAACATTTTTCTTGAGTCAGAGCTTAACAGTTGCTGAACAGTGGTATAACTGCTGTGAAGATTCTGTTAATAAATCAAACAGAAACTGTTATGTGAATGGGACAGAAATGGGGGGAGGGGGGCATGTCCTCTTTTCACCTCTGGAAAACAAGACCTGACATGAATAACATGAATTCAAGCTGACAACAGCTGGAGTTCGCAAGCAAAGTCTACAGTGTTGAAAAATTCATAATTAAAAACAGTCCAAAGATTATGGTCTAATGTACTACAAAAATTAGCTTTTTTGCTGTGTTAGAAGTTCACTAAAACTAAAATAAACATTATTTTTAATATTGAAAATGAACAGTTTATACATGGAGCATCTCATCAGTCTCATTCTTCTCAGTTTGTTCTCTATTTTGATGGAGAATTTATAGAGCATGCAGATTGACTTACAATGATTTTCATTGATGCTTAATGTCCTCATTCAGCCTAAAGAGTGCCTCAAACAAAAGTATGACTGGCTGTCCCAGATCTAGCTGCACAAACAACTTTGTTGGAAGAAAAGATTGTGAACAATATATAATGAGAAAACAATGAGAATCTAATTGATACTTACAAGGATAGTCTGGTTATTAATTTACCTTTGTTTGAATTTCTTTTCTATATTCATTTATTCACATTTGTTTTGATTAAAATAAATAGCACTTTACATAAGTAGGCTATTTAAATCACGCTGGACTGATCTTATTCAGAATGCAGAACTGAAGTCTTACAAATCTTTTGAGTGGAGTCCTTGAGACCAGCTTCTGAGCAATTAGACTGGTGAATGAACAACAAACAAAACACAAAAATACTGTTTGTGAAAAATACAAGAAGGCTTGTCACTCACCTCAGGATAGGACCACTCTGGGGAGTAGTCGGTGACCATGAAGAGCCGACCTGTTGCCTGAAGCATCCCCAGAGCTCCTTGGGCTACAGCTGCAGAAACCACCTCTGCTACATTCATGTATGACAATGAGCCGGCCTCTCCTGTGTTCCCTCCAGCTCCGGTGCCTCCACTTAGAGACTGGGGGCTGCAGCAGGGTTGAAGGCAGAGCTCTGATGGGCTGTAGCCAGAGCCCCTGGCCCCTCCATCCTCCTGGCCCTGCTGTGGGGGCCCACCAGCTGTGTTCTGATTATCAGAGCTGTGAGATGTGACGAGCTGGTGAGCATACAGGGCCCCTCCAGCTGACATGGCGGTTCCACTGCCATCCACCGAGATGAAGTCATTAATGAGGTCAGAGAACTGGTTTCCAAAAGAGATGTCAAAGTGGTCCAGACTGATCTCCATGCCTGTCCCTCCTGCTCCTCCATTACTGGCCGCACCACCCAGACCTTGGTGGGTTCCGACAGCGTTGTAGAGTCCCTGGACCATGCTTGTGCCTTGCAGGAGAGGCTGCAGCTGCTGTTGCTGCTGGCTGCGGTTGCTTCCATCACTGTTGTTGTTTCCATTATGAATTGCTACCCCGTCACCTGCACCCCCTGTCCCTGCTCCACCACCATCCGACGCCTGCTGCAGGTAGTGTTCTGCTCCCCCTCCCTCTCCATTTCCTGCCCCACAAGCCTGAATGTGATCTCCTGGCTTGAGTAGATTCTCGGCTCCGTTCTCCGTGGCTCCAGCCTGAGCTGAACTCACACTGCCGGGCTGCTCTAGACCAACCACCTCCTCGTGCTCAGCGCCTAGCCCAGGAAAGGTCCCCTGGTACTGCAGCAGTTGGAGAGAACCAGCTTGGCCCGGGCCCTCAGCAGGTGAACCTCCATTACAGTTGGCCCTATGCTGGTTCTGATGGGCCTGATGGTGGTGATGAAGGTGGCCGTTGCTGCCAGGAGAGTCTGTTTTCACCACCTGTAGCCCCATATACCCTCCAGAGTCATGGGAGTTGTGCTCCATCATATGTGTTTTCGGACCCATGCTGGGCCTCCCTTGCTGAGTCTGGTTGGTCTGAGATCCATCCTGAAGGAAAAAGCTGGGCGAACGATTCTGGTGTTGCATGTGAGGACTGGACATGGCCTGACCATAACTCACTGTGGCAGCGTTGGAAGTGTAGTCTTGCTTGGCATCAATGGCACTGAAATCCATCTGCTCCAAGGTAGTGCTGGGACTCAGACCCCCACCAGAAGGGAGCAGGGACCCTGCTGCAGTCAGAGTAAGGCTGCCCTGACCCGAACCAGCACCCGATGACACAGACACCCCGCTGCCACAGTTTACTACTGGCCCCACCTGGTAGCCACTCTCTTTGGCCAGCTGCTGTTCGAAGGACGTGTCTTCTGTCTTGATGTTCTTTACGAGAGCTGAGCTGAAGGTGTATCCATTGTCTGACATGGTAGGGGAGCGCTGCAGACTTCCGTTGGTGTTACCGTTGCCACAAGAGGCAGAAGAGTTTGAGGAGTTGCCCTCTGTCTTCATTGCACTGCCTCCATAGGTTTGACCTTGTTTCGGGTTGTTCAGGAAGCAGTCAGGGTCAAAGTTCATATTGGTCTCTGGGATCTTGATGGTTCCAGAGTCCAGACTACTGGACAGCACCAGTTCCTCAGACACCCCAGCTGTAGACAACATGGACAGACTGTCTCCTGCCGTGGTAGTCCCAGGTTCCCCCACCCCTCCACTAGGGAAGGCAAATTTGTGACGATCAGAAGTCACAGACAGCACCAAGCCCTGTGAAGTGGCATCTGCACCTATCAGGTGAGTATTGGGACCCCCAGTCGGAGACATGCTATAGACAGGGTCTCCAGCGACCTCAGACATAAAGACACTCTGGGACAGACCAGACATGACAGAGGCCACGTGGCTCATTCCTGTCACCACAGGGCTGTCGGCCATATCTGGATCACTGTTGAGGCCGCTGCTGATGGAGACGGGGGAGTTCTGCGTGGTGTCAGGAACCTCGACCTGGTTGGTGGATGACACCTCTGTGCTGTTCTGGTGCAGCAGGACAGGCTTGTGGACTTTGCCGTTGCGTTTCTCCCTGGTGCTGCCCCCTCCACCACCTCCACCAGAGGTCTTCCCTCCACCATGGGCACTGTGCTCGGTCTTCCCTTCTGACACATCATTGTTTTGGACCTCAGAGTGGGCACTGCTGTAGCCACCTGAGCGGGGGTCCACCTTAGGGGAGATGATACGGTGTTTGGCGCTGTTGCATTTGTGGTGTACACTGCTCCCTGCACCTATAAGAGGGCAGAGCAAAAAAGGTTGGAGATTTGGTTTGGTGAGGGAACAAAAAGAAAGGACAGACGTATTTTTTCTTTTGATTTCCATGTGCTTAGACAATGGGAAATAATACTGTTCAATGAGCAGAGGTAAAAATGGATTATCAGTTTGTGAAAGGCAACATTTTGTTCACAGTGAAAAACTAGACTGTCCATAAATTTTTAGTTAGTGAAGTGTACAAGAAATTTTGTATGGCTTGTTAAGTTAAAAAATAAAAATGCAGCTGGGGGTTTTTCGGTAATTTGTTCTGTGTATTAGTAAACCTTTGCTTTCTACATTGTTTCCTGAGATACAGCTTAGAGAAATACCACAGCTGTTACTGTTCGATTAAGAGAAAACAGCTGAGCTATTTCAGATATATCCCTGACAGAGATATAAGTAAAAAAGACAACAACAACAACAAAAAGTCAATAACCCTTTCGCTTGATTTCATTATAAATCACCTGCCAATAAAAGACTCCAACCACCTTGCCTAATCTACCATGCACTAGACAGTATCTGTATGGCCTTTTTTGCTTCTCTCACTGAATTTTTTTTTTTTGGTTCACCTCCTCCCCACACACTAACCCTTACCCAGGGTGCCCGTGCAGAGGCAGTTGTGAGTCCGGGGAGGTGGCTTAGTTTGGTGGCTGTCCAGAATCTGTTGCACTAGCTGCTCCACTGAGAAGCCAGAGCTGCTGTTCCCATTGCTGCAAGTCCACTTGATGCCATGAACTGCCGGGAGAGAGGAGGAGACAGAGATGTCAGCCAGCCCAACAGACCACCAGCCACGCCAACCCCCCGCCCCACCCACTGCCCTCTCTGTCTACCTGCCAGTATGCCTCATCCTGCTCACTGGACACTTCTCTACAAATGAGGTAAAACAGAGAAATTCTGCTTTCTGCTTTTCCCTGACGGGAAACAAACAATTCATGCACCCATTGGGTAAAATGCTAATATATCTTAATTAGTAGAATTTAAGTGCCATTACCTTTGGTTCTATACTTGTTCTGATCACCACACTCTATCATGTCTTCATAACAAAATCTAAACTTCATTTTTCCTGTGTGCCTTGTTTCACTTCCTTAGTTCAGTATTGAATAGTTGCTCTTCTGTTGTAACCCTTAACCCAAATGTCAAGCAATCGGTATTGGACTGCTCATCTCTGTTGTGCCTCTTTCCCTCCCATGTGCCAGTGTTTGTTGCTACTCTGTGGCATCCCTTCTGTGAGTGCTAATGAAGGTGACGGCAAGCTCAATCTTTCCACTCTCCACCCTTAACCTGACCTATGACTCTGCTCTGATAGGAAAAGTCTCTGGGGAGGAACACCACCAAGCTGCTGCTGCTAGATCTGCTGGACCACAGGAAAAAGCAACTTTTTTTTCCTGTAAAGCTCCACTCCCTGCCTCAGTCACACCTCACTAGCACCTCTTAATACTTTTCATCGCTCCACTTGTCAAGCAGCCACCACTTCTGATGAGACAGATAGTGGTTTTAGTGGCTGTAAGGTGGTAGGAGACACCGCTGAGTGCTGCAGCGCTCAGGCTCTCAACCGGGAAAAAAGGTAATATTTCAGAAGTGAAGCATATTTAGACTATCAAACAAAATCAAGCCAGCTTTAATTCAAGTTTCCTACACTTCAGCACCTCCTCTGGTTAAATATGCAAAAGAGAGAGATATATAAAGAGAGGGAGGTTTAAAGCACGTATGAAAAACAGCGAGAATTTGCTTAGTGCATGTCTGTTTGCACTTGAGATAAAAGGAGATGGAAACAGCGTAAGAGGAAGAAGGTAATGCAGATTAAAGATGGAGCTAGTTAAATTGAAGTGAAAAGAGCTGGGAAACATGATTGGATGACTGTGATAGGGATCTAACTTGAAAGCTTTAAGATCATTTGGCAGATTACAGGCTGGTCACCAGCAGATGTCAGCAGAGCTGCTGTGATCAAGCTAAGATCATAGGCTCCACTGACAACTCACTGTGGCAGGGTAGAAACATAAACAGGGTTCAGTTTGATGTGTTATATAGTCAGATTTATTCAGCCATTAATCCATAGTGAGTGAAATGAAAAAAATGACTATGAAAGTTTCATCATCATTGCAACACAAATAATTGTGTCTGTCAGTAGATTCCATTTAATAGTGTGGTTTAAGTCACCATTAACCTCCTGACAGTTAGTAATACAAAAAATGCAAATGCTTTTGTACTAATATTACTAACGAAGAGATAATAGAGTCATTGGCACATTGAAAATGCTGCCATGAATCGGCTTTCATGACAAAGCCAGCAGAGAGGCTGCAGGACAGAAGAGCGTCCATTCTGCTGATCTGACAGAGCAGGAGTGAGCGTCTAATGCAACAACTTACATCCACCATGCAGTGCCACGCCTATTTGTCCAAACAATCTTGTCTTGCCTTTGCCCTGATCCCTCATGCCAGATTGCCACAACGCTCCTCATCTAGATAGATGTCACCCCTGGAGGCTTGGGGTTGTTGACGTACAGTTACCACCATGTCTGCCTGTCTGCTCTTCTCACTGAGGGTTATATTCCAAAGCAGATATGACAGGAGCAGTGCCACTGGTTTAATCCCAGGGGCAGCAGAGGCACCAAACAGCAACCTAGTTATGATTATTCCGATGATTGCGTCCTGTCATGAGCAGTATCAAGCAGCCTTAATGACAAACACAGTTAAACTGTAGGGCACATCCTACCTGGTTGCCCCTGCACCACTGGGCGCTATATGGGGCAGTTGAGTACAATAGTTTACATGATTGCCAGCCCCGTCTATCTTGCGTTGGTCGGTTCTTCTCTGGCCCTGTCTGTCTAGCCTGGAGACAAGCCTTCTGTCTGTCTGAGTGTTTGTTAAAGCTGCTCATGCGCTATCTGTCAGCAGGCTTGGGGCATAGCCACGGAGTGCTGCGTGTTTATTGCATTAGACCAAAAGAGTGAATCAAGCTGGCTGTCTTGTCTATGGAACTGTAGCGTGACTGAGTAGTGATGCCACTCTCGTATCCACCCACCCCCTTTGCTTCTTCCCTTTCTCATCAAACACCGCGGGGCGTTAAGGATGACGAGGTCAGACAAGGCCATGTTTCACAGGGCTTATATTTGAACTACTGTGTGTGAGCATCTGTGCATGTGAAAGTTTTTGTGACTGAGAGTACGAGCATGTGTGTATGTGTGTGTGTGTTTTTGTCATGGAGAGACAGAATAAGCTCAACTGATCCATGAAATCCACATTTTCCCTTTGTTGTTTTTTTTGTATCATTAGAGGTGTCAAATGGTTTGCGCAGTGAAATATCGTGAAGAGAATAACAAAAGGGAAGAGCAAGACAAAAGAGGGCAATTATACTGGGAAAGTTGACAATGTTCTGGAAAAATAACTATTTGACATTAAACTCAAGATGTCCTATCAAAAAGCAGCTTGTGAAAAGGAAATCTTCATCATTATATAAGAACAATTTCTGAATCTTGCATCCTGGGACCTTTTATTTCAGATCAACCAAGGGCTGCCACGTCAACATTTTTAGTTTGATCTTTTATTCTCCTGTCTAAAGTCTCACATGTATGATTCAGAAATCCTAAATTTTAGAGCCATTGGGATACCATTATCAAACTATAGTCATTTTTGCAGAAGGGGTGGTAGAAACATACATTTTCACTCATTACAGAGCAAGTTTAGGGGTTTGATAAAGCTACTTAGAAGTGCTGTATCTTCATCGTTTTGCTTGTGGGGACAGATACATACTTTTTGTATAAGCCTCTGCCACATTTGACAGTATTTTTGGGATTTGTGTCAGATACCACTCAAAAATAGAAAAAAAAACATTGTGACAGGCCTTGAGTGTTTTTTTCTCACATTTTTAACATCCCCTCCTCGAAAAGTATTTAAAATATTCAACTAATATTTATTCTTCCACTTTATGAAAAACAGGACTGTGCAGTTTCAAAGGTCATAGGTGGTTTAATCTGCCTGAAATTCGCCTGTAAAGTTGGGCCCAGATTAGAAAATCTACATAAATATTCCAATAGTCATCATTCACCTAAAAAAAAAATCCTTTAATGTATAAATGCTATTGTGTTAGAAAATATGGAAGGAAACTTATTTACTTACGGTGTAAGAACTTTCATTTCAAATTCCTTTCCGCTGAGTTACAACTCAGAATTTGCTTTAGATGTGAAAAGTACAAAACATAATGCTTTAAATCTCAAAAATGAACAATTTCTTACACAAATAATATACAATTCAATGGATATATTAATAAATGCATGATTGTGCACTCTGAATTTGGTACATGACAACAAAATGAGGTGAATATTGCTGATTTACTATCGAAGCTGATGCAATTCAGGATTGTGGAATGCAATCATATTTATTTTCTAAGTTACCAATGCAAAAGTTTTGCTGACTGAGCAAAACACCAAATACACTACACAAAAATTACCCATATTCTCTAAATTAAATATTCTGTTTCCATGCAGCTGTAAGCAAAAAATAAGTGGCTGATTTAAAGCTTATTCTACTTGCCTTCAAGTGAATATTTTGCTTGTGCTTGGTGCCCTGTAATGAAAGTTTATTTATTTTGGAAAATTGATTCATCTTTAATTTTCACACCATTTATACATATAATATTGGTTGTGTATTTTGTGGATCATATGCTTATATATTTTTTTTTAGATAACATGTGAAATTTGACAGTTTCATTCGGGAACCACCCCAAAAAGGTGAGTTTCTGACAGATGAAGTCATCTATAGTCTTGAGACTGCAAAGATCTTTGCAAAATTGTAAACTTGACCAGCCCACTCTGTAAACATGGCCGCAACTTAGTAAATAATTCTCCTATGACTCTAATATTTACAATTTCTTCATCATATTGATTCATATTTCACCAGAAAAAGAAGACCAAATTTTAAAAAAAGGTGGCAAAATGTAAAAGTCTAGTTAATTTGACATGTAATAGCCCCTGTGCATCCAATTCTCAAACTATAAAGTAACTAAAAAGTTAGTGTGGATGGAAATAGAAGGGGTATTTGTCCTGCTAGTTTATTTATACAACCTTTAAGGAATGTAGAAAGTTCAGCTCTTTACAAAAAGGAGAAACATATATTCAATGCAAAGATATTAAAGGATATAGGTCAGTCTGGTTAAAATGTCCTATGTGTTAAGAGCTCATGTATGATTTAAGATTGAGTAATGCACGGTTACTACAGCATGACTTCATCGCAAGTCTTTATACTCCCCACAATAAAATGAAGTTTGTATCTCACAAGACCACTAGATGGCAATGTTGCTCCATCATTTAGGCCATGTTGACATACTGGATGCTCCAGGAGAAAGAGGGGGATAGAGAGGAGAAGAAAGACAGAAAGCAAAGACAGAAAGCAGGAGAGGTTTTTTTTTGCTCTTTATGTAGCCCCCTTATGTAGTCTGCCAGCTAGAAGGCATCTCACACTCACCCTCTTTGTCCCAACAACTCCCAAAGTTAATGACTTTACGCATTACTGCAAATGGTGCTTGATTTTTACATTAAGCCACAGATGTAATGAATACAGTAGGCTGTTGTTGCTCAGTGGCTGTCCTGAGGTAAGGCTTTATGCTATAATGTCCTAAAACTAATGCAGTGACGCGGGTAACAATATAGCATAGACCTCAGTGATGATGGCCTGGACCGCCTACTCAGTATGCAGCCGGCATGTGTGTGTGCTTGAAAAGCTGCTGACACCTTCCTCTTTACCTGGCCACATCACCAATAATTGGCCATCGGAATATCAGTCACAGCTCCCCTGCCGCTGCCAGACACACCCAAATCACAGTCTGGTTGTTAAAGCTATCTTAACAGCGCTCTGAAAGATTTTCAATGCCCCACAAGGTCCCCTTCCTGGCTATTAACATCATCAGACAAAACCCCCAATTTTTTCCAAAACACCGCCTCAATTTTTGGGCAGGCCTAGAAACTCATAAAAACACAGTGCAACTCAAAGCATTAGTAAAGCTGTTAACAACAGGGATCAATTCATTGAGGAGGAGAGAGACAGAAAGATGCAGAGAAGGGGTGGAGGGGGATTTCTGGTGAGTCAGACATTCCTGCTCCCATGCACTAACATGAATCAATAACCAGCTTGCTGCCCTCCTCTGCCTTCATAGGCCAGAGGGAGATGCACTTTCAGTCTGGCCAGAATGGTGCCAGAGGTCTAGGGGAAGAGCTGAACCTTGACCCATAAGTAGCAGACGGCTCCAGAAAGCGTGGACAGTCATACACTGTTGTAAGATTACTGGCCAAAGATGCTCTCTGACTGAGATTCTGAGGGCACTTAGTCTACCAGCTATAAGTGAACGGGAGTAGACATTGAATTCTCAGACAAACGTTTGGTCTTTACATGCATAAAGATAATTTAGGGCTCTGTTGATGATGACAGCCTCTGTTTATACTCAAGGCTGTGACTTAAAGTTGAGACTGGAGTGATATCAACTCATGTATGCATAGTTCTGAGTGGGATCATTCAAATACTCACACATGGGCTTGAGCTGGCCAATCAGCTCCTCCTTGGTCCACTTGGCCCACTCCTTCTTGTCGGTATTGATGGAACACAGGATCGGTCCACATGGCTTCCCACAATCCTCAATAGCCGGAACATTCAAGTAGTGGACGAGCACAATATCAGGGTTCTGTGGGGAGAACACAGACAGAGTGTGTGGGAGAGGTTAGACGAGATGACATAATGCATAGTCAGTAGTGCGGTTTCTTCAGGATACAACAGCTAAGAGTAGTAGTGACACGTGGATACTGTGGCTCAGATTGTGAGGGCTTTTATGTGGAACAGGCCAGCTGGTTGGTGAGAAGTAAATGTTGCCGAATTAGAAATACTGCATGGTAACCCTCACACAGAAAACAGAGCCCAAGAACAGAGGAGGAAAAGAGCAACCCAAAACAAAGCCAGACAGCAGAACAAATCTGGGATCAGAAATCAGTAATAATCTCACTCATTATGTGACTATCTATCTCTGTATCTCCAAATGTGTGTGTGATTGGTTTGTATGCTAGTCTCTGTGTTTGTATGTGCATATGTGTGTTAATTACAATGTGTGCTCATGTAACACACTTATGGCATTTTGTCAAGTCCTCCCACATGGTGAGATGATGCCCTCAATTAACTCTGTCTGTATTTACCAAGTCAAAACTCGATAATTTGCTGCCTGCAAATTGTTACTGGGTTACCTCTGCAAATTCTCTAAATTGACAGCTTATGAATAATATGTAGCATTTAAAGGAATGTTGTGCAGGTGTGAAAAATATCAATTCAACTCTGTAGTCATGAAAAGCTTTGATTACCAAGCACTCACACAAGGAATGTTCCAGGTTCAGTCTTTATCACTTCCGCTTAGCTGTAAACATCTGACTGCCACTAAGCCAACAAACTGAACACGTAAACGCAAAGTACAAAATCCCTACACCGACGCATAGGATGCAAATAAAAACTGCTATGAATAAAACCGACCTATACACAGCTGAATTTAAGGTCATCCAATGGTTTCAGGTTGTTCTTTATAAAATGTTGTGAATATCTAGGCCTGAAATGTTCCCATTATGTAGGTGGAAAAGCAACAGAGATTACACGTTTTACACAAGCAAATAACACAAGTGCACACCTACATGTGCGGATGCACTCGTAGCTAAACAAGATGCAAGAATGGACAAACCGACTATGACTTTGATCGAGAAAAACGCCACGACAACACGTGTGTGACTGCAGTTCGAAGCTTCATCAGTACTAAGTGGCATATAAATCAAGGCGCTGCTACTGTAGGTCTGTGCTCCCTCTCAGTGTGTACCATTAATCTGGGACTATGCCTCCCCCCCTCTGCTTGTCCCATTACATCAGACAGGGGTGTGGTTGGGGGCAAACAGATACACAGAAACATTTACTTCTGTGAAAAGGTCTCAAACATACAAACAGCTACCAGCATGTCTGTGCAGTTATACCTCTTCACCACCATCACCACCACTTCAACCACAAGCTGGAGCTGGACACTGCAGAGTGTTATCTCACAGCTTTCCTTGTCCCCTGTCATTGGTACGGACACTAGGTGACGACTGCTGCCCTGTTTGGATGGAGATGGCACAGGCGGTGCGTGATGCCCCCCAGATGGCATCACCAGCTGTGTCAATAGCCACGAGATGCCCTCAATCTTTTCTTGGAATGAGAGTGCAGAATGTAGACAGCTTCATTCAATTATGAGCATATATAATTGTATGTAGATATATACTAGGTGCAGACGGGAGTGAATATGCATACAGCACATGCATAAGTGTGCACAAACACACAAGCATGGACACATACAAAGACAGACTAAGCAAGGACAAACTGATTAGCATAATGTAAAGGACACATATATAAGACACACAAGGGTTAGATGAACACAATCATACACGTGGCTACGCACAATCCCCTCCTTCCAACACCCACACGCCCAGCTGTTTCCTACCTTTTCACACATAGCTACACAAATATGCATGCATACACAGTAAAGACAAAGCAATAGAGCATGTGGCCAGTCCTTCAGCTCATCCAAACATAAGTAATCCTTGTGTTGCTGTGTTTCACTATTAGGAATCTGTTTTGTGCTGTTAACCAAGGAGGGAGCTAGAGGCGTAAAACGTCTGAAACTTTCTCTCTCTTTCTCCAGTCTTGTTTTACTTCTTTCTCTCCACTTACTTTACAACATATTTAACAGTTCTCAGGCCTACCTCCACTCTGAGGAAAACAACACAATGAAAATGTAAAGCGTCACATAAATCTATCAGGATGGTAATTTAATTTAATTTCCTGCTGGCTGCTTTCTTTTTCCACGATGTAATATCAGGAGTTGGTTCTCCAAGAACAGGGGGAAACGGCTGAGGGAGAACTTTTTGCCTGGATAGTCTTTTCTAGAGAAAATGAGATCTCATTAACTTATTGATTAATTGTGTAATGTAGTCTTTTTGTTGTTTTTCCTCTCATTTCCCATGCGAGTCTCAGGGCAGCTTTCCAGCCTCACTTCCGCAGTGGTAGGGAAAACTGGGATACAGTTGCAGGAACTGCTGCTGTTTTATGGGTGTGGAGAGATTTTAGTCATTTTAGATGTTTAGATTCGGATCCTAGAGGCACTTGATCAGTCCTAAATTCATTTTGCAGCATGAGAGAATGACCCCAACCACAGAGCCAGAGTCATAGATAACTATCATAAGTGACAAGGAGAGTATAAAGACCTGAAATGAATGCATGTCCCACCACAGAAACCTGATCTCAACATCAGCCAAACAGTTAGGATTACAAGAGGAGACAAAAGAAAGTAAGACAGCTTAAGTTTACTGAAAAAAAGCAAGAGAAAAGGCGATAAAGACAAATTATGGCCACACCATAAGTATTTGATTAGTTTTTTTCCTGTTCACTTTACATTGTGTTAAGTGACAAAAACAGACTACTTGTGAATGCATATAGTGCTGCATATGTGTTTGTGTGATATTATGTTTGTACATAAGCTTGAAATTGCTTGCAAGCATGTGTGCCAATGATTCATATGCATGCATTAAAGCCTGAATGTACCATGTATGCATAAAATGTAGCGTGCATCTAGCCAGCATTTTGATGTTGCTGTGTTGTGTTAATGTTTACTGCGCCGCCTTAGAACAGATGGATAGATGTTGAGCTAATTACTAGTGGAGTCTTGGGGAGTCAGTCATGGGGGCGGAAGGCCTGCTGAGTGGGTGGTGGAGCGCCTTCCTGCCCCTCCTTTCACCAATCTCTTTCAGAACACAGAAACACACAGCAACATACAAAGACATGCATGCACATGTAAAATAACACAGAGTCACATGTTCACAAGTCTAGTACAAAATGCACAAAACACATGAAAGGCATATGAAAAGACACACACACACACATATTTGCACACATTTGCATTTGTGATATGCAAGACATCGCCATCGCAACTGAAGGATAAAGGTGCTGTTGTAGCCAGGCAACAGGTTTCTCTGGCACCCACGCATTCAGAGGCAGCCAGTGCTTCTACGATCTCTCAGTGACTGCCTACCTCATCCTGAAGTCATACACCCTGTTCTACTCCAAAAGACAAGCAGGGAGAGAAAGGCAGAGGGAGTCGCTAATGGAGCTGAAGACACAGACGGAGTTAGATGTCGGTGGAGACAGATACAATGACCTTCTACTTTGTGCTGAATGTGTGCTAGTGGATGTGTATGTTGAGCTGCAGCTGTAATATAACTAAGTGAGACTTGAGTACAAAGCACATCTACTGGTAGAATCTGGTATGAGTGGTCAAGGAATGTGTCTGCTGCCTCGGTAAATCTCTGCGACCCTGCCACAAGACCTGCCCCTCTCCTGGAACTTCTCTAGGCAGCTGCTACTCCAGCAGCCCCCCACAGCTCTTTAGGAGTCAGAATAGGCAAGGGAACAAGACCGAATTTGAGATAGAGTTACACAGAAAGACAGAGACTGAAAGAAGAATGAGCACGGCAGCTCTTATACTGTCATTCAGGCAGCTCCGCTCCATGATTGTACTCTACTATAGTAGGCCTCGCTTTCACAACTTGTGCACAGGAGCGATAAGAACACCATTAACATGAAAGGATCTTAATTGAGAGGGGATGCTTCATGGAACGTGGATGAGCCAGGGAGTGAAGGGGGAAACCTTGTTCCACTGATAAAATAACCCACACTAAGGAGTAGGGGCTTCAAAGCCTGTCATCCTGAAGGGGAGTACCGAGCAGACAGGGGCTCAGGTATGGGGAAAGCCCCCCTTTCCATTTTCACTCTGAGGAATGAATTGGGAAAATAAGCAAAGGAAGGGAAAAAAATGAAACAGTTCTTCGTGAGAGAATTGAACTAGCAGGCTATGGGGATATCCATTTCAATGCAAAATATCATGAAGGCAGGAGCAGTCAATTGTTTTGTCACAAACATTCAGCATCAAGGCATGAATACAGCAGGGAGGGTTTGGTGTATTTTTTGTTTATGAATGTATCTGTGTCTTTGTATTTCAGCCTGCATATATTAAATTAAAAATAGTACATGAACGAGTGTCTAGAGGCAGATTTCTGTATGTTAGTTGGTGTACGTACATCAGTATGCAGGCAGAATGTGCACAATGAGCTGTGAGTGTGAGTCTGAGAGCATTGACTGCATATTCATGCTGTCTGTGTGTGCAGTGCATATTACAATGTGTTGTGTGCATCGTCGCATATGACTGTGCAGTTTTCATGTGCATATGAAGCACCCGTGCACAGGATGTACGTGTTTCATGCCGTATGCGAACGGTCTGCCGAACAGGTATGGGGGGTGATTAAGGCCCTGCTCACTTGGCTATGCGGGGGCAGTTGCCCTGGCAGTGGCATGGTGATGGATAGCATGAGGTGCCAGTCATTAGGCAGCCTCCTGGCCTCTGGCACTGAGGTTGCACTCTTAAACACTGCCCTCCCCCGCCTGTCCCCAAACACCACTGCTCATTTCAAGGTCAACTGCCTCTGTGGTGCTGTAAGTTCACCTCCACAAGTCACAAGACTTCTTCTTTTTGTTTGGAACCTTTATCGCTCACTGCGGGTGTGTTTTGGAATGTGGGGGTGGTTGGCTTGTGCCTTGCCTCGTGCTGACACACAGCAGCACAGATATGCACATGCAGTACATGAGCACACATGCACACACATGCGCACACACACACACACACACACACACACACAAACACACACACACACACAGAGCGAAGTAAACAAAACCCCACGTCAAACAGTCCCAAAAAGGCAGCAAACAGCCTGAAGCTCCTGTCGAGGTAGCAGAGCAAACCCTTATCTGAACCTGCTTCTCTCTGGGTCGTCTATGACAAACTCTTTGTTTAAACGTTCCCAGTTTAGAATACAGACACCCTAATTGGGGTGTCTGGAGTCAACGCTCAACTTAACTGCTACAGTTCACCGTCTACTGCACCCAGCCTTCCACCAAGTACAACGCTGCCTGAGTGCCAAGCTAAAATGATGCCTGGGGTGGGTATCAATTCAGGGGTATGAATCAGTTTAGAGGAGGCTTTCTTAATGTGAATTACCTCAGCTGCCTCTGTCCAAGGTCTGTGAGTGGAATGGGAGAGTGGGGGGCACAGCAGGGGATCCTGATTTAGGGAAGATTCATAGCCCACCTCTTTACCTCCACTACCTAGTATACTGGATGGGAGATATGAAAGGCAGAACTTGGAACTTTTGAGGAACAGGAAGAGGCCAGCATGTTTGAGCGTGTTTCAGAGGAAGCCAGGGGCTGAGGCATGTTTAATTCAGTAGCACATAATCACTCCGATGGAGTTGAGAGCGGGGCTTTAAATAACTCAGCTTAGAGGGGCAGAACTGCTTCACTCTGGGTGGGGGAATGCACGACTGTGTGTATGTTTGTGTGCACTTGTGTGTGTGATTGTGCTGATATGTGAGTGCATTTTGCAATTTTACATGTCTGTGAGTGAGTATGCAAGAGAGTGCTCCACTATTTTTGTGTGACTCCTCCCTACTTCGAAATCTTTTATTTGTGCGGTGCACCACAGTAAAAGGTGGAGTGTGTTTGTTGCCGTGCCAAGCGTCTGCATGCATTACAATAAAAGTGCAAAAGGCCAGTATTCAGAGCCTGAATATGGAGGAGCATTCTGGATGCCAAGCAGGCAGGCAGTAAGTCAGGCGGTAAGCCGGGCAGTGAGGCATTGAAGCCCCTTTAGCTGCCACAACTCAACTCTCAGTTTACAGCCTACTTATTCTTCCTAAGGCCTTTACAGAGCACACTACCCTCTCCATTAGTTGTTGTGGTCCCAAGTGAGAGGCTGCTGCCCAGGGGCAAGCCGAGAAAGGGCCATCAGGAGCCCATCCGGCTGCCATAATGGCTTGGCAGAGCCCATGGCACTGATCCTAATATTCAGCTGCCATCCAGGTGACACAGAGTCACGCAAGAGTAAAAAGAGGGAAAGGAAGTTATGGAGCCCTCTCTAACACAGGGAGGATTTAAACGTGTGCTCTGTCTTCATGGCTCTTTTGTTTCTGCCTCACAGTAACCTCTCAACCTCTGGCTTTCTTTGAGTCTTTTCCAGTTGCTTGCTCTCTCATTTTCATCTCTTCCTCTCAGGGCATAGTGCAATTCATTTGGAGAAGGAAACATAGCTAATGCCATCTCTCTGCTGTCTCTCTCTTCTGCTCTCACTCCCTTTCATATCAGTGCTGAGTCTGATTTGTTTGTGTGCGTTGTCTTTCTCCCTGTGCCAGTCGACAAGGCGTACTATTTATGGGCCTCTGCCCATGTCTGTGTGCGAATCAGGACTTCACAGGAGCAGCCAGGGGAGTGAAATGTGCTGGTGCATTTCTAAACAGGGAGTCACAGGGAGGACTGATGTGTGTCCAGCTGCAAGACAGTCCAACCTGGCCACTATCTGCCTCTGCAATAGCTCACTGAACAACAATAGATAACACCGGTTGTCAGCGGCAACAACAACTGGAGGTTGTAAGAGAAAACTGATCGCATCAGGCGTAAAGTCTTAGAACATAAATGCACATATATGTAGATATGCACAGATGCATCAGGAGGCTTACACACAATGACAAGAGCAATGGCCACAGGACTGCTGAGCCTGTGTGCTCTGTCAAACATGGTGAGGGGCTCATTATTATTACTGGGCTGGATACTGGAACAGCCCCTGAGCTCAGCTTGGCAAGACCTGTCTCTGGAGACACACACACTGGCCTCTACACACGCACCCACATACACACCATACAAATGGGTAATCAAACGTCTGCCCCTGGGAAAAAAACGCTCAAATGGTTTCCTAGCAACCGGTGGTGTGTATTGGGTCCGTATGAAAACTGAAAACTAAAGACAGTGTGCGAGTGTGTGGCTGTGTGCGAGACAGAATGAAAGAATGAGGTTGAGATAAACAGTGCATATTAGAAAGAGATAGAGGGGTTTAGGGGGTGAAGTACGGAGTGGTCAGAGATAAGAAGTTGTGAATGGGATATGAAAAGGTAATGAAGAGACAAAGAAAAAAAGGCGCTATCAGAGGTCTGCCAATCTGATCGACAAACAGCATTTCCCCAGCCTCTCTACAGGGGCAGTGTTGACTGCAAATTGATCCAAAGAGCAAGTCCACAGACAGTTAAGGTCATGTGAATGTGTTATCAAGTAACAGCTCAGAAAGACATCATCATGGGAATAAATCAGCCGCTTACACACTGTTACAAATATGTAACTCTGCAGGGGAGGGAATTATGCAAGAACCAAAGAATAGCCCTTAGGAAATGGCCTAGCATGCAGTGTATCATGCTAGGTTCAAATGCAGAACACAGAAGATTGTGTAGAAGTCACACAATCAGGTGAGAGCAGCGTTTTGTAAAATTGCTACAGAGCATTGTACAGAGAGACGCAGCTGAATCTCTGAGGCTCTAAAGAGTTTTTTAAAAAATCATTGCCAAATATTGTAACTGAAACACAAGAAGTCCCCTTTAAAAATGATTCAACAAAAAGACAGAGTTACATTTTATTTGTTTATCTATGTGCAAGCGTGTGAAATGCGAGGAGCAAAGCAGCGTGTAATAGTGTGTGTGTGTGTGTGTGTTTCCATAAGATACTGGTGTGTGTGATTGTGCATGTGCATGTTTGGTACATCTGTCTGTAAAATTGTGTTTGTGAGCTAGTGAGAAGCATACTATCTCCATCCAGCAGCTGCCACAAAGAGGCTTCCCAAAACAAGCGCAGGGCCGTGACAGAGACGGAGCGACCGCAGCCTTCTGGTGGTGTAATAGGAAATTAATTGAGACCATCAATATGGTATTAATCATTAAAGCACAGGTGCTGAGGTGGCACTTTGCTGACTGCTCTACTGTTGGCACTCACACACACACACACACACACACAAACACACACACACACACAGTGAAAGTTTGACCTGCTGTTTTGCAAAAAACGTAGGTGGGGACAAAAACAGAGAAGTAGAGACAAAGGAAAATGAGAAAAAAAGGAAAGTCCTTATCCTCCATTTAAATGCACAGAGACACTGGGACAGTCTATATACACAGTCATCCAAGGTCATTCTTGCTTCGCCTGAAAACGGTTAGTGTACGACTCTTCTGAGCTCCGTGCGATAATGACTAAATAGTGAGACAGAAATTGAATTGCAGCGGGTATTCCGAAAGACGTTCAAATCAGAAAATGTCAGGTAAATTTGGAGAAATATTCATCAAGTCCCTTGGAAGCCATGTTTCTTATAACACCTAATCCTTTGTGAGGCAAAGCAAAGTGAAGACTAGAGTGCCGGTGTTAATCAGCCAGAGGAGAGGCAAATTGCAGCAACTACATTAAGCCGTTAAGCACACCATGTCTCCAAATTGTTGAAGGTGTCTCACTGAGATGAATGCTTCTTCTTATGAATAATACATCACACACATATACACAGACAACTCACACGCACTTTATGTATGGGAGTGCACAGACACGCACTCACCAACACATGCACCACAGTGCGTGTCTCGTACTGCGACAGCTGTGCAGGATGGAGGCGTGTACTGTGTGGCAGAATTCAACACTTTCTCCGGACTGAGTGAAGTCCAGCATCAACTGGCCTCCACAGGCACTTTACACCAAACCATCAACACCCCATGTCTGTCAGTGTGAAGGTTGAGCTTATGAAATGTTTATGATTCAGGAGCTGTAGATAAGACGAAGATTGATCTGGATCGAAAGGCAAATAAGATTGCCAAAGCTCAGAGTCAGCTGAAAAGCAGGCAGAGGGAGCAGAGAGGGAGAGAAAAAGAGACTAAGAGGAGAAAATGCATTAACACAGGTCTGGCCCTGAGAGAGCGCAGAGTAATGAATACTTCCTCTACGCACATTGAATACTGGGGGGAGAATATGGACACACCATCATGACCAGCTGATTGATGTCATGTGTGTGAGTGTGAGTGTGTGTTTGTGTGTGTGTGTGTGTGTTTGATCCGTTGCCCGATTGCTGCTACGCTGGAAACATGCAGTTCAAGACTACTGACACTATCCCTACTGTGTGATGTGTTCAAAGGGGGGGACACATGGAATGACGCTTTGAAAGAAAACAGCACGTTCAATCAGGCTATTTGCAGGCCAAGATTTAAAACTTGCAGGATTTACCGTAACTGGATAGGTCTATGACAAGAGACAGGGGAATGAACAACGTATGAAATTTTCAAGTCAAAGGCGGCCTGTGGACTTCAGCACTGCTAACTATCACTGTGCAAGACATCGAACTTCATAGAAGAAAAGGAGGCCGTGACTCTCCTCGGTACTGTGGTGATAATGTATCAGCTTTAATTTACGGTGTCTAACAATAGAACTAAAGGGGGAGTGATGTCATCAAATAGAGCATTTTTCAAAGGCCAGAGGAACGTGTGTGTATGCATTAATAAGTGTATTTGTGTGTGTGCATATGGGACAGATAGAGGGATAAGACCCTTTGATGAATCTCCCAGTGGCCCTGGCCAGCTTGCAGGAGCGGAACAGAGTACAGGCCACCAGAGAGTTGGGGTCCGAGCCCTGAGGCCTGTTTTCTCCCTCCCCCTCTCAGCCTGCCTCCCCCTTTCCTCCTCTGATCAATACTTCCTCCTAATCACTGAGGACAGTATGGTAGTCCTCCCTTTCTCTCATCTCCTCTCTCAGTTTTTCTTCTCATGCCTTTACAACCTCTGCCATGCTATTGCCAGCAAGCATAAATTAGAAGCACTTGCCTTTCCTCCGTGGGTGTGGATGTGTCCATATGTGTCCCCTCTATGCTTGTGTTAGCCACACACATTCTGCCAGTGTTTCTATGCTTATTTGTGAAAGCGAGTCAGTTTGAGTCTCTGTAAATACGTGAACAGGCTTATACAAGGCTGTTAAAATGTGTGCATGTGTCTGTGTACAACAAGATAAGAGAATATCCTTGAAAAAGCAACACCAACATAAACCCCAGTGAATTATGAGCAGCATGCATAAACTTGAATAATAACACATCCCCTCATTTTTGTGGCTTTATCCCAGTTATCTAATTGCCCATGTCTTTTTTCTTTAATAAACTAATGAATGTGGCTGGGGTGAGGCCTGGAATCATATAGACAGCAATAAGAAGCACTGCTTTAAACCCCAAACTGCATCAGAACAGCTGAATAATTTGTAGGAGAAATAATTACGGGGCAGAAGAGCAGGCATCAATCCTGGAACACCGACAGTGCCCTCGCTGGAAACTACCTCACCCATAAGCCAAGGCTCCATTAGCTATTGTCTGGGGCCTACAGGCTAATTTGTTTGCATCAATAATACATTCAAAGGATTTATCTAACTTGCAAATGAGTGTTCATTTACTGGTCCAAGAGGCAAGGAGGAGAGCAGGCAGCAGGAGAGAAGGTGTGAAAGTCTGAAGCAGCTGGTTAGGGCTATCTGGGACACAGTTAACTCTTTGCTAGACAGCAGGATGGTGGTCCATTTCTACCAGTTAGCTGGCAGAATTCAAAAATGGTTGCTTCTGACACGCTTGGATAACTGCCAGTGTTTACGTAGGTCAGAGATAGGCCAAGGTGCTGCTGACCAACCCTTGGAAAGACATTAAAACCACACAGTCCTATTACAGTCACAACCTGCTGCGCTGAATCCTCTCTGATCATGTGCCAGATGATAAAATGACAAAGAGGAGTGTACGTCTGTGCCGCTGTTAGAAGGAAGGGCTGTGGCATTCGTGAGACATGGTGGATTGTCCTTGGGGACACTGGGATCCCTGGTGCCCTTTGATCTCTGTACCAAACCTCCCACAGGTGATTCCAGGTCAGTCACAGCCAAAAAAAAGTGGAGGAGGGGGGTTTAGTAGAAGTGAGCTAAAGAGAGGAAGAGAAAAACAGGGGAGACGAAAGAAGGATGGGAGAAGAGGAAGGAAGCTGGCCATGAACATATGTTGCCTCTCTGTGCCAAGCCCCACTGGCTCAGGCAACCCACGCATACGCTGCACTGCTGCTGCTGTTACCACTCCAGCCCTCTCCAACACCAACACCATGGCACTACTTAGTCAAACAAAGCTGGAGAGATGAATCTGGAAAGAGACCGGGTCTCCCCAGTCTCGGTTCTGCAGGGGTAGGGCTGCCTGGCTTGGATAACACAGCCTGATTATACACACACATACACACACACACACACACACATACATATACAGAGCAGTGGCTTTCAGCTGTTTGGCTACCCACCCCCTAAATCTGTGACTCTTCTGGTGTGGGCCGTCATACAACACTCTATGATGAACTGTGATGAGAGAGAGCAAATTTTATAATCTCTTAATGAGATAGTCTCACTTTGATTAATTATTGGTGGAAGCTGCAAAATATTAATTTGTTCACACCAAGCTTTAAAACTGAGCAATAAAGTGGGTTATAAAAAAATGATGTTTTGGTATTTTTTTTTCTGTGAAGTTGAAACACGGTGAAATAATTTTGCAATCTTTCTTGGGTTCTTGAATCAGTTGTTGACGAAGATGGATAAAGCCAACATAACAGAAGTTAGAGCCATTACACAATATGTTATATTGTATAATGGCGTTGATATCAAATAATCTACAGGACACACATCTAACTGATCAGTTGGCTTTAGTGTTAGTCATTTCTAATCCTAAACTTTGTCAGACATGAAAAAAGTTAAGTCTGTTTAACTGATGCTGGGCAGGAAAAGTGAAAAAGTGACTGTACAGATTGAATAGGAAGAATGTTTTTCTATACTGAATGCATCCTATTTTTCACTTATTAATTGCAATTAAATTGTTTCGAGATGCTGTGTATAATTCTGTGAGTTAGACAAGGACAAGAGTGCTGTAGTTACTGGGCCTTTGATGTTTGATGTACCTCACACCTAAAGGTATCATTGACATCAGCAGTCTAGAAGGTTCATTTCAGTTTTCATTGCTTAAACATTTTATAAGCACCAGACTTAAAAATCCCAGAAAGGTCACACTAATATTTCTATACAATGCTTAAAAAGATTTTTAAGTTGTATCATTTATCTATGAAATATTCTACATAACGAGGTGCTTACATTACTTGAACTGCTTCAGTGTGGCTAGGGGGGTTCCACAAAATGTTTCAAATTATGACTGGCCGTGTATTTGATTTTACCATGCTGTTAAAGGAACAAAGGAGGGGTGTAGGGGGGCAGGGCAGTGCGTGAAGGTAGGGTGGGATCTGAGTGGCTGTGGAGCAGGGCTGAACATGGCTCCCCACTGGGATTCAAACCAAGGGCAAAAAAGCAGGCAAACATCAGCCACACAAATTCAAATTGCTTGCTAGCACACACAAACACATGCACCCTTTCAGACTCTGAAATCCACACAAGCCCGCCTGTGTAATAGACCCATACAAGAATGCAGACACACAAACACCCTCAGACGCTGAGATACATAATAACAAATGCTTGTATAACACAGAAATCAAATTCAGGGTTCATCTTGCAATCTGATCCTCACAAACTCAATTCCCCCCTGCCGTCTAGCCACCTCACGTTCTACGCCTTTTCCATGCGAACGAATGGGGTCAGTATCGTCACATAAACATCATCCTCCGCTCTCCCCCACACACACACACACACACACACACCCTCTCCCCTTTCTCAGTGAATGGATGCTGAGCACTGGTGCATATCTACGCAGGGATGGCAAGGGCACCAAGGAGAGAAAATCAATACTATATCTCACCACTAAGCACAATCCCAACCAAAAGCAGCTGGAGTTTGCAGGTTGCTCCATAAACTGGACGGCTTCATCTGGCCGGCCACTGTGTCGGTGGATTGCTACAGTAATGCACTACAGCACAATGGCCGAGGCCAGAGCCTGCCAGATACAGAGGTACACACACGCGGAGACACAAAAACGCACATACACAGAGACAAACAGAATGCTCCCAGGGGCTGGGGAAAAGCAACAGCAACGAGAAAAACTCTCATGAGGCAGGAACAGGGTTGACAAACACGCTTTCCTGCCTCACAACCAAGGAAAAGCACCTCTGGACCATTTAACCCCCCCTTTGTGTGTGTATGCGGTTGTACACACTCTTGCACAGGCACACACACGCACACGCTCATCTGTACATGTACACATGCACAGGCATATACAGAGACTGCCCTTAAAATACCTGTTCTAAAAATAGCGGGCGGGAAACGGGACTGAGGCTATTATTATTGCACACACGTCCTGCCTGGTCCCACCAAGGAAAGGGAAGAGACTAATGATTTTCCTGGTGCAAGCAATTAAAAAACTATTTGTCACCTGCCAGGCTGCATATGACGTTAGGGGGTTTGGCAGAGGACCACAGACAAACTCCACATACACACACTGTACACACACACACAGTGGGTTGCACCATAGCAAGCAGTCCAGAGGCAGAAATGGTACATGAGAAACAGGTGAAGCTGGAGGGTCACAGAAAAAAACAGGTAAGCAGAGGGGAAAATGAGGCAAGATGGCAGGAAACAATACTTTGGATAGAGGACCAGAGTTGGGTAAACGGCTGATTTATCCAGTCAGGTTAATACCAGGCCAGACAGTGCCTCAGACAGCACACTGCCATCAGGAAGTCATGTAATATTTAGAATCCAGCCAATGAAAGTCATTCTCCTGCTGCTGGCCTCCTGGCTAAAATAGAAATGTATATTTCCCCCTCCACCCCACCCGTTCTCACCCCCTAAGAGCACAAGGAGAGAGAAAGTCCAACTCCCTGTCATCCATATCCCTACACTGTCTGTCTCACACTTACTCTTGGGATGTCGCCTAGACAGTCTGAAACATGCAGGTTTATACACGTTCATTTCTACACGTTCATTTCTACTGAATTGCTGTAATCCCTGTGGAATTCGTCTAACTGGTTTAAGGAATTTTAGCAACCTAAGAAATCACATTTAATTGAAAATCAACATTTTTATATAATTTAATGACTGCTCATATTTGCTCTGCTACAGTCTGTGCATTAAGAAGCAAACACTGTAAACACAGGGAGATGAGGCAAAGCCTGTCAAAGCTTAGTAGTCAGAAAAGGTTGGAAGTTAGGAAGTTGCTGTTTTTCTTTTTGGAATTTATGTCTGACCTGTTGGTGTATGTCAGGACTGGAGTTTATCATTTGCACACGGTATAACCTCTAGAATGTGACCCTTTAAAAAAATCCTGGAAAAGCATTAAAAAAATCTGGTAACAATGGTGCCAGAACAAATACCTTAAAAATGTTCAAAAAGTCTAAAACAAGATGAATATAATGGCACATATGTGTAAAATAATGATTTTCATTAGGTCACACATTGTGAATATTGACCTATTTTTCTAGAGTACAAGATGTAAATTAATACTTCATTTGTGTTTTTTTCCTAGATAATATTAATTTAAAAAAACTGAGATAATCTGTGAAATTGCTATACAAAAATAGTTTTTTTGTAGATTATTAAAATACATATTTTTTGCTGATTTAAATATGGTCAGAAATAAGGTAATTTTACAGTGACACATTGTAAAAGAAGGAATTATTTCAATTCGATTCATTTCAATTTCATTTATATTGTGCTAATTCATAACATACTGTCTGTCATTTCAAGGCATTTAACAGAGTAAGGTGAAGACCATACAAAATTATACACAGAACCCAAAGTTTCCTTTGGAGTCCCTTTGAGCAAGCACTTGGCGACAGTGGGGAGGAAAAACTAAACAAAACCAAAAAATCTCTGGCAGAACCAGGCTTAAGGAAGGCAGCAATGTGTCTTGACCAGCTGGGTGAATAGAAATACAGATGTGGACATCATTCAGTTTTAGCCTGTTTTCAGAAGCAACTATAAATTTAAAAAAAATAAGAAAAAGATTTCACTACTTATTCTCTTGACAAAGCAGGGAAAATCTGTAAAATGACAGTAAATTGTTAAAAAAAAAATATTAGAGGTAAAAACATTTTCTTACAGTGCACACAGTGCTGAATAAAACTTTCCTACACAGAAATATCTGATGCTGCCACAGGGGGCCAATATTCGGCTCTGGGGCAAAGGGAAGACACCTACATAAATTGGGAGGGGGTAGTAAATAATGTGAAGACAAGCATTATGCCTCCTTTGCACTACACAGCCCTATCCAGATCCAGCTTCAAGCGTACACTCGGCTGCAGTAATTTACGAGGCAGCTCGTTAACGTCGGGTGATTTGCACTGCTCGTTTGCTCCAGCTCATCTCTACCAAATGATATCATCTTCTACCTCTAATCTTCTAACTCTAATCCCCATTCTCAAAGCACCTCCATCCCTCCCACCTCTTGTTTCCTCCCCTTCTGCCAGTCCTCCTATTCCACAGTTTTGCTTTGTCTTGCTCCCTCTCGTCCTCTTCCTCCCTCCTCCTCCTCTCAACCTCTGTGTCTTCTCAGGTTTGCGTGGGTGTGTTTTGAGATGGGAGAGCAGACAGACATAGCAGCAGAGCCATTCCACTGAAGGGTGTGTGCGCGTGTGCGTTCAATATGACATCTACTCAGATCAAAAAAGACTAAAAGAACTCTGGTTTGACTCTGAAGGCTTTATGTGCCCTTGTAGTTACTTTTCCACTGCCCCCTACTGAGAGAGAATGAGTGCAGGCCAAAAAGGAGAGAGATTTTCTCAAAACTTGCAGAGGGGAGATAGCTCAGCAATCCTGGGGAGACACAGTGGCAGAGAAAAATAAAGACAGAACTGTGGGATAGGGGTGGGGAATCCAACCAGAAAGAAAAAGGAGGAATATTTAAAAGAAGGCACACAGATGACAATGCTCATAACAGAGATTGTTATTGTGAAATAGGGGAAGAAATGGCAATGTTTTTAGCCATAATAACATACCTTTGTGGCTCCCAGGAATTCACTATTCACTTCAGCTTGCAAATTGATTTGATCACACTGGCCGAATACTTTATCTTTATCTTATATTTTTTCCCCCACAAACAGTCCTTAGTCTCTTCATTTATGGCCCACAGAGAAATCAACCTGTCTCAGACCAGATGCAGCCAACACCCTTAGATAGACAGTTTTTCACAATGAAAATTGCCAATTATAGAAATTGCAATCAGAGCTGTTAGTTTGTATGTTGATGAGTGGTAGCTGGGGAATTGAGATCGATATCTGACTGAATGGAGAGTGAATGACTGTGGCCTTATATTAACAGAGCTTTCATACCAGCTCCTCTTTTCTACTCATTGTCTTTAACATACATTTTCCCTGTCTTCCTCTCTCTTACCTCTATCCTTTCTTTTCCTGGCGCATCTTTCCCTCTGTGACACGTCCAAGTGATCGTGTCGGGATGTCAGCCCTCATCCACGGCTAATTGGGGCTCAGAGGAGTAATCAGGGCAGGACAAATCAGACAGTTCTGGTCATTAGCTGTGACCAGTGCTCTCTGGGAAGCATGGAGATGCGTGCACACTTCTGCCATCATGTCTGAGCCTGCAAAGTGACATGGGCAGACCTAGGCTTTACATGAGTAAGGATTGGCACAGCACAGGATAGACTTGCTGTGGATCCATTGATCTCCACTGCTTCCTACAACACGAACAAGCCTGGCTGGTGACACGATGCCCAGGGATCTCTTATTATCTACTATGAGAGAGGCAGCAAACGGTTGCTAAAGAGAAAGCTCATCAAGTACCACATAGAGGATAATATCAAATCAGGATTGTGGTATGTAGCAATACTCTTCAACAAGCTTGCAGTGTTACAGTTATTATATTCTCGGACCCTGTTCTGGTCAGTGAGCTGGTTCTCTGTGCTCATTTTAGCTTGCCAGTGGACAGAAAGCAAAGAAGAACGTGTAAAATATTGGTGTCAATAACAATCTGCAAGTCGCAAAATGTAAACACGCCGATGGCTACTCCTTCTGAAAGCGGGTGCATGACTCTTGAGCAAGATGAATGTCAGTTCGCCGTACTGACAGAGCCCTAACCTTTCACGATAACTGAATTATTTAAGCACCACATACCTGTTGTGGGCCTCTGTTTCTCCGTCTGGGCTGAAGCTGGTTAGAGGGCTGTATGAGTCTATGGCCACGCACGCCTCTTTGGCTGCAAAGTGAAAATGGCAAGACAAATGCGGCGGGGGATTTGTGATAATTGGCCGTGCTGGTGGGCCAGGCGACGGGCCTAGAGAAAAGGTCGCAGGCACTGAGGAACAGATCAGTCTGCCAGGAGGAGAGGAGGCTCAGTGCGCCTCTGGGGTTTAGCTCAACTTCTCTCCCTTTCATCGTATGGGGAGAGAGCGCTCCAGAAGGAGCCATTAATTAAGCACCAGAGTAACCTTCAATTTGTTTAGCGGTCAGAAACCCCAGTGTCACTGTTTTGGGCAAAGACCAACTTAGAAGTAACTCTGTATTTTCTCTCTGAGTGGAAACAGAAAGTAGCCGATGCGCTCAGAGGTCTAGAAGTAAAGTTGATATCAGGGAGACAGACCTATTTGAATGTTTATGAGTATTAGGGATGGAGAGGGTTAATGTCAGATGCACCGTGTCTGTATGACTGCACAAGAGGAGGAGGAAAAGTGAAGGAGATGAGGGGAGCCACGGGGACATGGCTCACACCCCGACATGCTCGTGAAGCAGCTGTTCTCCTCATGGCAGAGAGAGTAGGGGCCTGCCAGCAGCAGCATGCTGCCGAGAGCACCACGGTCTCCCACCATAGTGCAGTAACAGAGCAGCAAAGTCTGACACACATACACACACAGACACACACAAAAAGACAAGCATGTGCCGACACTGACAGATTCACAGACACACACTCCCACTGCATATACTGCCACCTGTTCTCCTGCCAGTCCAGTGTCGGGGTTTTGAATTGAACAGTAATGTCAGGTGGTGAAGTCAAATTCATATGCTCTAAATCTGAGTGCATACTCTGAAGAGGTGCATTTCCATTTGATACAAACAACAGCCTGCATAGCTAAAGGCAATTATATTTCTACTGCCTCCGTTTGCCCTGAGGTTGTAGACAGCCAGTCAAACCCTCACCAGGTTTTCCTGACTCTCTACCCTCTCAGTGAAATCAACAGAACGGTGCCCAGGCTCATCCATGATTTATCTCAGTGAAATATTCATTATGTAGCCTTGCATAGTCTGGACGTATCTGATGTGAATCTGGACCTGACAGCTCTGCTCCGTCATCACACATCACCTGGGCCACTCTGAATCCGGCACCTGTCTCCCAGTGCTCAGCACAGAGGCAACTAAACTGATCCGAATGAAAAGAGGACTCTGGTAGATATGAAGAATCCATCTGTCTGCCTTTAGCCTGCAGGCATGTCCGCTCTGGAGCTACTGTATCCTGCTTGCACACCGACCAACGGATCAGCACAGCAAAGGAGCTACTCAACATTTCCCATTCAATTAACCAGAGCGAAAGAGGCCTCTGCCCTGACTGATGCCGGCCGATGCACGAGACATGATGAGTACATGTGTTGGCCCCTGCACATGATCTGCTGACAGCTTTGGCCAGATGTATTGATCTGTAGAGATTGGCGAGCTTGTTATGGGAAGTGAATAGCATGGGAGTTCAAAAGCGCTGAGTGGATTTTGATAAATCAACAGAGCCAAAAAGGAGGGAGAAAAAAGAAGCTTTAAAAAAGCTGTGATATGGTAGGTTTCAGCACCACGGACAGCGCCGCAGAGCCTACACTGCTCAGGCTTCTCTTTAATCACAAAGTTATCACTATGCCTGTCCAATTAAGTAACCTTTGAATTATTCCATAAATTAAAATTTCTGAAATACTGTCTAATAGCGCTGAAATGATCACAGGGACAACAGTGACAACTCATTTTCCTACATAACACTAATTCAAGTGGTTCCAAAGTCATTATACTCTGAAGGACTAATGTAATAAGAAAAATGTAACTGCAGTGAATGATGATATTAATAATGTATTCATGTGAGACAGAGACTAGAGCAGTGGCCTAAGCTGAGGAAGGTAAGAGGGAGAAAGTGATAGCTGTGAAGAAACAAGGTCGTCAGCATTCCCTCCTGCCTTACTAGTCATTTCATTATCTCATCCCTTTCCTCCTCTTTAAAGTAGGAAAAGCAGGAGAGGCTATTGACCCCTCTCTGTGTTCGTGGCAGGCAGCAGGACAAATGAAGTTTCCCCTCAGACCCCCTCCGTATTAATATCATAATTATCCCCACCTCTGTGCCCCCGCCGGCCAGCACAAACTCCACTGTCTGATTTGATGGAGAGGCACAAGCAGGGAATTACATTCGATTAGCTCTAAACAAGAGAAGGGGACACGGAGCAATAGAATCAATCTGTGCCACCAGGACAAGCAAGATCCTTTGCATCAATGAGAGTGCGTGTCTGTCTGTGCGTGTGTGTGTGTGTGTCCTGATAGCTTGAACCTGGAAAGACTATGCATAAGTACATTTAGATATGATTTCAAATTTTAGTAACAGTATTTAAAGAGTAGACATACAATGCTAAACTGTTTGTGGCGAGTTGTGGACTTCATGAGTGTATTCTTTTTTTTCGCAGTGTTGAAAATACACACAGCCCAATTTTTTCCCCCTCCAAAGCCACTGAAATTGGAACTTTTTTGTAAGTAAAAAACCCACACAGTCCGCTCTGGGCAGCTCCCTGTCTCAGCAGCAATTTGGATTCATTGTTTGCAACCCCAGATAACTGCGGTGGTACTTTTCTTCAGTCTCAGCCATTTGCGGGGATGGGCCAGACATTCTGAAGTGGTCTAATGCCATAGAGAGGTGGAGGTAGTGTGGCGGGGATGAGCAGATTGAGAGTGAGAGGTGAAAAGAACAAAAGAAAATGAATGGAGTGAGAGAAGACCCCCCTCGCAGGTCTTTATTCCTGTCCCCTTTCTCATTACCCAGGCTTTGACTCAATAAAGAGTGGATAAAGAGTAGATAAAGAGGCACACACCCACTGGCTAAAGCCCTCTCCCTAAAACACCTTGCACCAACCTCACTTTGCCTGACTTTCTTGCTTTTTGCTTTTAGGCTTTCTCGTACTGTCACACACATATCCAAAAAAAAACAAAAACCCACACATACACACCATCCCCTTTCTCCTTATTCCATTTTTTCTACTTCAAATCTTTAAATCCATCTTTCTCTCCAACTCTCCCTTCAGTGTGTTTTTTTTTCCATAACTTTTTAAAAGTTGTGTCCATCTCACTCTCATTCACAGTCTGTCTCTACCCTCTCTGTCCTTTGTGTTCCCTCCCTGTTGGTGCTGTGTAATAGGAGTTATTTTCATCTCTGTCTCTCCGTGACTGTGGCCGCTGGATGGCTGAATATTTACATTTTTCACTCACTGGTGACCTTTCCCTGTTGCCGCTCTGGGAGCTCCAGTCTCCTTGCTGCTCTGCTGTTGACAGACTACTGCCTGCAAATCTCATATGGACACAGCAAATGGTACACAGGGAGTGAGGGACAGAGGGTTCAGAGACTGGAGGAAGGTGGAAAGAATGAGAGAGAAGGAGAAGAAAGAGACTAACCAGGTGGACTGTCAGTTGTCTGACTGAAAGTGGCTTGAAGAGACAGAGGTACAGAAGGTCTATCTGCATCTGCAGAGATACGGACTGAGGTGTAATCCTTTACCTCTGGTATCACCTTGACTGTGGTTTCTTGTCAGCACAGATGGTGTGCAATAAACTGCCTGAAAAGAGATGTAAATCTGGGGTTCCAGGAATGCTCGGTGCCAAAGAAAAAACATGGTTGCGAATACATGTTTTTGTTTGGCAGCAGAAGGCCCTCTTATCTTTGAATGAGTGGATGTTTTAATTGCACACTTGTAGCTCAGAGATGTGAGAAGATCTGCTGAGCCGAGCGAGAGGTGAGGGCAAAGGATTCACTAGCCAGTTGTCCTCAGTTGATGCTCTACAGTAATAGGAAAGAAAAGTTGAGTCAGTGAACTCCTCAAAGTTTGATAGGAGTTTATGTGTGTATGTTGCAACTGGCACAGGGAGAGACTGGAAATGAAGGTTGTAGTTTTGAAAACTGAGTGACCCAGTGTGACCTCAGCTCTGTTATTCACTCTCTATGCAGCATGTAAACATGTTACTGAATGCTTGCATGTGTCCTTATGTTGTGTATGTGTCAAGAGTAACTTTGGACTGACTCTCCCTGGACCTGTGTTTCATCCTAGCCATGCTCCTTTAGGGAAGACTTAGACTCAGAGGAAGGAAGGAAGGAAGGAAAGAATATAGGTTCAGATTTTTTAAGGCTGTCCTAAAACAACACCATCATGTCCATATGTAAGTTGAAGTAGTTTTCATCTTTGAAAATGTTCTTCCTCTCTATACTGGCCCTAAGAGATCCTTTGTTCTTACAATTCCATGTCAGCGATGGGAGACAAAATCCACACTCCTTGCTCTGTGCAAATGTGCATTTCAAAGTTCAACTGAAGCTAATGTGAGGATTCAGCAGTCTGAAGTGGTCAAGGGCATCTTCCAAAGGTACAGCATTTAGTAGAAAATTCCCTCTTTGTATCACTATCCTAACACTACAGTTCATTAAGGCTTAGTCACACAGTTTACTTAGTCACTAAGCAAACTGTAGTACCCTACAACAGGAATATTAGACAAAAAATGAAGACCACAGTTGTGACCTTTGATAATAACCACTCGAGTCGATGTTTCATGTCAGGTTCAGCTCAAATTGGTTTTGCATATTGTCCCCAATCACTTACATTGAAATGATGACAGGAGGGCATTTTACTTAGTATGGAGAAGAAAAAAGATGACAGCAACCAGTAACTATTTCAAAATACATTATGGACAAATGAGTAGACCACAATAATAGAGAATATGCGGATCTTTCCTTTAAATGAGTCCTCAGTACCACTGCACAATGCCTCCAGAAAATCGACACCTGATTACTTAGACTTTTTAATCATGTTCTGTACTTGTAATCATTTGGAAAATATATTTAAGTGAAAACAACCTAAGTGGCTTTGCTGATTGAAGTCAGAAGAGACAGGCAGACGCCTGCTTTTTGTCTGCTAGAGTTGTTATTACTGTCTGTCACACACACTGCCAACATAGTGCGAAAGAGAAATAAACATTTGCTTGACAGCTTTTGTTTGCTGTGGGAACACTAATTATTTTGATTAGTATTTAAGCATTGTTAAGGCCAGTTTTTCTCTTTTGTCTTTTTGCTAGTGGTCTGCTTATTGAATCGAATAGGGAGTTTGTTAGACTACAAATGGATATGTCTTCTGGGTCTATTCAGTCCAACAGGGATGTTGAGACTCGACAATTCTTGTCAGAAATTATAACTTGGATAAATTATATTACAGGCACAGTAGTCAAAGATATCCCAAAGATACTTTATCTTCACATATTTTATCCTATAATATACTGTATTCAAGACAGAACTACAGTTGGATAGCTATATAGAGAGATAGAGAAAAATAATAGATGCTCCACAAACCCATATTCTCTGTGCATGTGCTTTAGGCTCCCCTAAAACTGTGTGTGTGAATGGCTGTATCAGGCACCTTCCAACAATAATGGCTGCCATGCTAAACGAGACTGATGAGATGTATTGGGTAGGTGATCAAAGGACTACTATTTACAGCCACTCTCAGCCTGCAGACTTGACGACCCACAGTAAGCACACTATACTGTACAGGGAACCTCTTCCATCATGCTTTTACTGCCCATCACTGTGGCTGTTAGACAGGGGAGATGGCAAAGCTTTTAGCAGACTGAGATACCGTCCTCGTGCTGGACGGCGTGTATGGGCAATGCCATCAGAAAAGTGAATGACTGGGAAAGATAAGGGGAAATGGGGGCTGGGGAGAGAAAAGAGAGGAGAGAGAGGGATGTGGTGGAGGGATAGGTTGATGCCTGCCTGCTGGCTGTCAAAAGAAAATGCCTCGGTTTAATGGAAACTGATATCATGTAGCTCATTCAAGTTCTTCTGGATAGGCAGGGAGAGTCTGTGAGTAAACTAAAGCGTGGTGAAGTGCAAAGGAGGAGAAGGAGTTCTTACCTGGAGCAGCCAGTAGCACCTACGGTGGAAGGTGGGGATGATGGAGGAGTGGACGTAGCAGCCATACAAACACTAAAAGATAGAAGGAAAAGGGACAAAAAGAGGACATTACACTACAGTAAAGTGCAGGAAATAGGGTGACCTCTCAGCTGACCATGACAGCTGTAACCTTTGAACCTCTCACCTCTTCCCCCCATATCATAACTCCCACATGTACCTGCTGGCAGATGGTCAAGCTATTGTTCTTGAAAACAAAGACAAGTGACCTGGAGGAAAAAAACTGAATGAGGTTAACCAGTAAACATCTCAGCACTGTCCTAGCATCACCACATGACTCCTTCCTTCCTTCCTTTCCTTTCCTCTTCTTCACTTATATCCTGTCCTGCTTGGAAAGAACCCATGACAGAATGATTCAGGGGCTCCTTACTCCAACCCCCACTCCATCACCCCGCAGGGCACCCCAGCACATAACTAAAAGCACAGTGTTATTAATATCCTTATCGTAAACAGATAATACTGTGCCTGGGGCCTCGTTAGAGCTCGTAGAGCTAGGCAGGGCTGATAACACCTCCTGGTATCTGGCAGAGGGGCCAGGAGACATTTTTCACCAGCCTTCAGCAGAGGCAAAGCACCATGCACTGAGGAACGGGAGCAAGGCAGCACTTATCCTCCTTCCATCCTCCATCCTGCTCACTCCTTCTCTGGGAGACTCACGGACCTGGCTCCCAGGTGACCTAGAGGGATGAATGAGTTTGTGCTTGTTTACAGCAGCAAAAAGAGTTTACACCACTCTACCCTTGCCTAACCCTCACCAACTACGACATGGGCTGTGATTTTGTGCGATGCAATATTTGAGAAAGGCAAGGGAATGGTGGATTACTCATAAGACAGGAAGCATGGCTCTTACAAGAATCAAGCAAATAAGCAGGTTGAAAGAGCGGAGCTTCACTCCAAGCCTCTTCGGTATCAATGTTTGATTAGAAATGGGGAGAAATCTCAGCCGGCATGATACATATGCAGTTAGTACAAATGCACAAGAGCACCCACACTTACTCAGACACATGCAAATGCAAATACTGACACAGCTTCGTTATTCAGCAGTTGTATATGTTCAGTAAGTTTAGCTGGGTTTCCAGGAGCACCGTGGGAGCAGGAAGGCAGTGGTGAAGGGGGCAGGGAAAGAGGTAGGATGACATTATATGGGGAAACTGAAGCCCGTTGCTGGGAGGACCATGTGATAAATAGGTGCCTTGAAGTGCGATATGTGCTCGTCTTGTTTAAATAAACCCAGTTAAAAAGAGCAGGGTCTGCAGAGGAGGTGAGTCTGTATAAACGCTTCTTTGCCAATATCAAACTGTCTGATTAATTATACTACAGCACAGCTACCCAGACTAGGCACAAAGATGAAAGGACACAATATATATCTAAAAATAAAAAACAAACACCTCACACAAATGTACAAACACGTTGCGTGGCTGTGTGTATTCAACGCATTCATATATACGAGTCCTGTGAGCAATTCACAAACAAAAGTCACATCAGCGCTGACTGTTTCTCCAGGTGTTCTATTGTTCTATTCACATCTATTGTGCGCTGATTTCAAATGCTACCAAACTCTGCGTGCGAGAGTTTGAGAGAGTGAACCCATGCAGACTGCTTCCTGTTCTTTTTTTTTTTTTTTTGCTGTACTCTCATCCATTACAGCTGTCTGAAATAGGATGTATGCCTCCTCCCACACCCATAGCTCTGCCATCCATTACTCTACGCTGGCAACGGACAGACACTTCCTCCCACACCCACGGTGAATTCAACATCACATTACTACAGTCGACTACAACAGCTACCAACTCACACATTTCTACTGTGCTGTTTTGTGACTATTTATGTCATAAACTGTACTGTTCTCTCTCCAGGGATTAGTGATGCAATAAAGTACACTGGTCTATAAGGCATTAAACTGTTTACGCATTTCACTGGTCATGTGTTGCAACAGATTTGTGAAAGGTGCTTACAAACAGAAATGCCAACATTCTGTCTTTTCAAGACTTTTAAATTTCAACACTGATGCTGACACAACTCTCCCTTCACATTCACTTTCACAGCGCACAGAAAATGGCAGACTTTTAAATGCTGTTTGTGTGCTAGCAGAACTCGCTGTCTTGTTAATTCAGATTACAGAGCATTTATTAATATATCATGGTTAATACTGCTCTAGCCTAAAGAGCTGGCCGGCTGAGAGCGAGCTGTGGTGTGTGTCTGTGCAGTTGGATGGTATAACGCTATGGCATGATCCACCGGATTGACAGGTGGGCCGGTGTAACAGGCCTCTGTGACTAGGGCGACGAGAGAGTGAATAAATTAGCCCCCAGGCTGCTTTCCTTTCCCTCTGTTTACTCCATTTCTCAACCACACAAAGCAGCGTGCCAGACAAACAAGAAGCTTAAAGCATAACACAACTGTTGCACCTGTCAGTGCCGATATACAGTAGGCATCAAACACATTTGCATGCAGACGTAAGCTTGTGAACCCTCACTCCCTCATAACATTCCCACCAATCCACTCCATATCTCACACACACAAATAGACACAGACACAAAATAGTACACTGAGCTCTTAAGTACAAAATTGCACCCACTCATAAACACATAAATATTCACACAAAACAGACACATAGTGTTGCACTCATGAACGGCTTTATGCACACTTACACAAACAATCACAATAGACCAAGATACAAACCCAGGCCAAGATACTTTTTAGAGCAAAAGCACGCCCATATACACAAAGCTCATCATACATGAGCGCTTATCAGTAATTCAAGATGCATATCAGTTACTGGTGTTTCTGCTGCTTTCTGCATGCTGAGCGTCTGGGTGACAAAGTGACGGCAGCAGAACCATTATTTGCTGTCTTTGGGCTGTGACAGATGACAGCACATCACAGGGCAAGCAATTAAACCATAATTACACACACATACACACATATCCTCTCATAGAAAGTGTAGTTTCCTAGTGTGTAATTTTTATGAGCTTTTGCACTCAGACACAGTGCAACATGACACACAGAGGTACGTGTGCTCAAACACATGCACATTCACACGTGTGAGCACATAAGCACACACACAACCACACACACGAAAGTAGCATTCGTATGCTGTGGTGCGTGCAAATGAGACACAACAGAAGAATGATACCAAACAGTTTAAAGAAGAATTTACAAGAAGCGTGTCCATAATGTATTCATGTGCTGTCAGTGCGGACAGCGGAAAAAAAGAGTTACAGCGGCGTGTGTCCTCCAAAGTCAGACACTGATGCAGCAAATTTATTTGGTGTTGTCACTCAAGCAAGCGGCCAATGCAATGAAATGCTGGCATGACCCAATGTATTATTGCCTGGGCCGAACACCCTTCTCCCTCAGCTCCCACCCCTCTGCCCCACTAAGGGTGTCATCTCGAGCAGAGCCGGATCGCAGTTCACACAAGGCAAACCAGCCAGACGGTTTGTCTTAAATAAAGCCTTCAGATATAAAGGCAGAGCCGCCGCTGGCTACCTGTCCCGCCTCTGGAGGCCACCACTGCCCCTGGCCTGCCTGTTGCCCTGGCGACACCTCACTTACATTCATCCATCATGGCTGACAGGTGTCAGGCACAGCAAGAGATGGGCTTGTAAAATGCAAAGTCTGTGAAGGCAAAACTGGCAAGCAGACACACAGTTATAGTGAGACTGAGAGAGAGGGGAAACTCTCTCATTAGACCATAATGATGTGTGAAGACAGTCCTAATCAGAGCGTGGCACCTTATTTATGTTGGCAATTTGCTGTTTTCCTGCTGTGATGCAAACGTCCTACTGTCAGAGGCTGCCACACATTTGTCTTTCTGTTGGATTGTCAGCCCCACTGGGAAGAGCACACATGCACACATACTCACATACTCAGACCCAGGAATATGCATATACACGGATAACTTGCCTAGCGTTTTGTAAAGAACCCTTTTGCTGATGGCTTTTTAAATTACATTCCCCCTGTCCAGCTGTCTTCTGTCATGTCCAGCCAACTCTTTCAAGGATAATTTTATGGCTGACTCATGTATGACTCATGTCCTCTAATGTTTTCCTTGCTGATATTTGTTCACACATATAACCACTCTGGATGTGAACAGTCTGCAGTTGGATCTCATATAAATTTTTCAGGTCTCGTTGTATTGAATAACTTGCTTTGCACTATTATATAGTTGTTGACATGGATATCCACCTGGTAAAGTCACTTCTGGCTCACTGCTTCATTAGATGGAATGTATCATTTTGTGCGTGTGTGTACTTCTGTTTGCGTGCATGTTTGCATTTGTCTGTTCACATAGATGCCTGGGGCAGGTGATTCAGCCTGGGGCACAGTAGCATAAACAGAGCTCACACTGCAGCCAATCAGGCAGTACTATCAAACCCCATCTGTGGCAGGGACGCAAAATCCATACTCAATAGAGATTCATGGACCATGCAAAATTCAAACTACCCTGGCCATTGACAGCATCCATGATGACTATTGATCAGTCAACGATTTCTGGCTCTATACAGATGTGATTAGATGACTTAGGGCTGAAAAGTGCCACTTCCAGTTTGGAGGATGAGCTCATTTTCGACTGATACCGTAATGCGCTGCATTTCACCTGCCTTCTTTACAGTCAGCCACTCTGCTCTGCTCTCTCCCAGTCACTCAGCAGGAATCAAATTATCTATAGTGTCTGGTAGGATGGCACTATGCCCAGAATGCCCATAATATACAGTATATCGCTTGCATTTTGGATTCAGAGAGAAATACACAGCTCTGGTATGGCACTGGCACTGGTGGTGGTTTTTATCCCAGCTACTGCTATCTCTATTAAGATTCTTCTTCTTTAGCTGCCTTTAAATAAGCCACAACTTGTAAAATTGTAACAGTGTAATTCTTGAGTGCATCTGAAGACTTAAGCAACGGTTGATGAGACATTATGCATAATAAATCAAAAGAGGCTTAGATTTATCTCTCCAGTCCTTTCATTGGACCAGCTGCAGCCTCTAAATCAGTCAAAACTGAGCGGGCTACAAAATGAATTGGCAGGCACCAGCCGAGCTGAAGGGAAAAATGGAAAACAAACCTAAATTCCTCAACAAAGCAAAACAAATGATGCTCTGGAAAAATGCATGTGTTATGGAAATGACTGGCTCTAAAAATAGCATACTCATTGTAAAATAAACACAAACAGTTGATAAACAGGCCCTGAAGAGGGGAATTAATTAGCCACGCTGGACGTGTAAACACAGCTATACATCAAGTTCAAGAGGAAAACAATAACAGGACTGAGGCAGTTAGAGAGAAATCCCTGACCACTTGCAACACTGAAATCTCCGACTCTGTCTTGCTTGATTCCCGAGGCTCAGGAAAATAAGAAATTCAAGACAAAAGAGAGGAAAGACATTTTAGGAAGGAAAACGCTGATGAATTTGGGTATAGGAGCTGCACCAAGCACAGGGAGAATAGGACAAGAGATACAAGAGGTATGGAGACACAAAAAGATAGACAAGGGGATATAGAGTTTACAGCTACGCTTTTGCACATGCCAGAGGAAACTGAGGCACATGCACATGCACGTCTGTCTCCCTGACTGAAGACACAGTGTCTGTTGATGCTAATGCTAGCCAGCTGGGCTCACGGCCAAAGGCATTAAGTGGAATCGAATTCCACCAAACTAGCTTTAATCAGCAGGTTTTTAAGGTTAGAATTACTTTCCCTCTCCTCCAGCCTGCTTGCCAAGGTTAAAGCAGACACAGGCAGGGGCTGGGCTCAGCTAATGGGATGGAGGGGTGGCATGGGGCCTACGGCATGCCACCATACTCCAACAAAAAAAGGCACACAACACATAGAAGTGCAACTACAGCGATGCACTTTAGTGTATGCCAAGTCTCAGTGCAACAAACAATATTTCACATACACCTACAGATATAGAAATGTAGTTTTACATAAAGGTGACTATACTGTATGTGCACAAAACACAGCGAAGCAAACACAAATATGCAGCTCTTCTCAATGGCACACAGGGGCACAAGTATATTAAAGGAATTCTGTTGCAAACAGATTACAGAAAATGTATCCTCCTGCAAGCAGCATCATGATGCAAAAACCCAAAACAAGACAAAAAACTAAAAGAAATTACACCAACACAACTGTATAATATAGTACAATATATGCTATGGGTTTTTCAGGCTTAACTCTAAGTGCTGCACTGGCAAATGCATCCTACATTTCAGTTAACATGAACCTACTGCAAATGGAGGAATATACATACATATAAACACACCAAACAAACAAACCTTGTCCAGTTTTGTTACTGTAGCAACATCTACTCTGAATGCAGCGCTGCATAAAGGCCTATTCACTTAAAGTAAGCCAAACAAGAATGTTGAAAACCTTTACACAAAAAGAGAGGTGAAATGGCTGGAAGAGTGAATATATCAGGCTGTTTTTTATACTTCACAAAGAGCCAGTCGAGGTCTTGCCTTGACCTCAGCCTACTACAGCAGTCAACACATTGATGCCTGTCAACAAAAGAAAGCTCAGTAAACCTTGCAGCGCTTCCGTCAGCTTCTCAAAAGTCAAACTGTGTTTCTATAGTACCCACAGTATGAGAAGAGGCCTGCAAATGCAATGGTAACAAATGTTCTCTTTCCATTTTCCTCATGGCTTTCTTTTTTTCTGATCTTTCTCCTCTCTTTGCATGATTTTGCTGCACATGTAAGAAAGCGGCGTTGCATTGGAAGATGAATTACAGATGAAATTAGCTCAAGTCATGCCTTTATGTTTCAAATGCTACTAGGCTGTCTTGAGAATTTGTATTTGAACTCGCTGTGTTTTTACAAAGCAAAATAGCTTTAGTTACAAGTCTGTGTGATGTCAAGAAATTATAGGAATGTGAGACATGACAGTTTACAAATGGATGTTAAGTATATGTTTAAAAGGTAACATGGCAAATGGAAACCAGTCATTATCTGAAGACACCACTTCCTTATCACCTAACCTTTGAGCTGACCTCCAGATTGCCTGTCTAGAACAGACATGTAAAAATGTCTTGCAGAAAAAAAGAGTAATGAGCATCTGTTTGCATTACAAGCCCGGCGCTGTCGACCGCGACAGCCACTTCATTCCATTAAAAGTGGAGTAATGGATACAGCAATCAGGTTATCGAGCCACAGTTTGAAGACACGAGGTCAGAGGTTATGTTTTAGCTGTCATTTTGCATGGGTAGGAAACAGCTGAGTCGAAGAAGATTTTCCCGCACTTGGTCTCTTCCATTGTGCTTAGTCAAACCCAAATGCATGTGCTGGACAATGGCCAAAAGGATATCAACAGAGAACATGGATTTGTATTTCCCTGTACCTTAAGTTACAGACGTAACTATACGCACTAAGCGAACGGTGAAATAAAAACGGAACTCAATAAAAATCAACCCTGTCCTTAAATGCTGGCGTGTCCTTATTTGAATAATAAATTAAAAGCAGCATGACATTATGAGACATTATGATGTTGCTTATTAAACATAGATGGCATTGTTTGAGTCCGTATGACCGCCCATTAACCTTTGCTTGTGTGAGCTGAGGTAAGGATAACAGTAGCACTGTGTGGAGAAGGGGAGCACGTCCTCTGCATTAATGAGAACAAACATCCAACCCACTGTTTTCCCCCTAAAATACACACACGGCAGAGACCTGCTGAAGATGACATCACAGCCTCAGCTTCCCCGCTGTGGGTTACGCCAGGCAGACGTGCCGCCTAATTGTAAGAGAGAGTCCAGATTTGTAATGCCACACCGTTCTGTTAGGGCTGATTAGCAGAGACTCACACCTTCTCCCCCCGCTGTGATCTATAGGCACTCCAAATTTCTAATATCTCCGGTGTCAGCAAGGAGGAGCTGAGAGAGACTGTAAATCATGACAAGTCCTACTGAGTGGAGGAGAGAAACAAAGAATAGATGGATAGAGAGAAAGACAGGGAGAGTGAGTGTCAGAGAAAAACATTCTGCTTGTATGGAATCATACAAGAGGGGGGGTGAGGGACGGAGAAAATTATTGGGGAAATGAGGTGAGGGGGAGAGGGAGTACTGCTCATATAGAGGAGAGACGAGCACACATCAAGGAGACATGAGAGAGTCAGGGAGGAAAGAAGAAAGGAGTGGAGAGGAGATATGATTACCAAGGAAACAGCAAGAAAAAAAAATCCTGCTGGGGAGAAAGAGACAGAGCGTGTGGAGTAGACAAAGAGGAGAAAGAGCATGGGGGGAAGAAAGAGAGTGGGAGGACAGAGAGACACAGAGAGAAAGACAGAGAGAGGAGAGGATAGAATGAATGCTAACAGGGAGCCCAAACCCAGTACTGAGGCTTTATCCTTCACAGGCGGAGGAGCAACAATCGCAAACACATTTTCTCTCGCCCTGGCCCTAAGAGAGATAAAAAAGCAATTTGTATTCTATTCCTATTCAGCGTCGCTTGGCCTGTTTCTCTGCCTGCATATTTGTAAACACAGCTTTGTCAGAGCAGCTTAATCTTCCCAACACAAACACAGACTACAGGAAGGAGGGGCGAGAAAGGGCGAGCAGGGAAGAACAGTGATGAGGGGGGATAGGGTAAAGGACGAGTAAGAGAGAGAGGAGCAGGGTGAAAAGGGTAAGAGGGCGAGGATGGGAGGGTGAGGTCTGAGGAGCAACGGAGGGTCAGATGAGAAGTCGGTCAGGGCATCGAGGATCAGAACTCGTTTCCGTCTCTGCTGCCACAGGATGTCTCTGTGTCAAACTCTGAAAGACCCACTGTGTGACATAAAAACACACACATACACAGCATCCTCTGACCCACTCACCCCCCTGTCGTCATCTCTACCCACTGGCCGAAAGTCCAACAGGCCGGATTACTGACAGAAGCAAACGAACAAGCATCAAATCATCCCTCATTGTATGGCCTGGATGTGACAGATGGAAGAGGTGGGCCCCTGTGCTTCCTTAACTGTCACCGTGCTTCTATTTAGTGCTTATGCTGCACATTTAGCCTGTCATCGACCTTCCAGCCGTGCACTTCCAGGTTTCAGGGGAACCGGAGTCCATGTCCTGTACAGGCCAAATCACACAGTCATGTGAAAGGACAAACACATCACTGAAACCAATTATACATTAAAGCAGTGAGACCGAAATAGAGGGCGGGCGAGGGAGAAAGAGAGGCGGCTTGGAAGTGGCGATCGTCTGGGCGCACATTCGTTCACGGAGGCGTGAAATTAGGCAGAGCGACACCTGCCAATACGCATTGCATTAAGGCGCACGAAGTTCACCCCAGTCTTTGGCCCTACCGTATCGCTCTGTATATCTTTCGCTTTCTCCCTCATTCTGTTTCACCACTTTGAGATCTTTTTATTATGGCCCACAGTGCCCAATTAAAGGCTGATGGCTGCCCCATCCACTCCCAACACTGCGGGGAAGATGGTGCTCCACTTCAGAGCATGGCAACAACCTTCATCAGCTTCTTTTCTATCCCCAATCTCTTCACCCCTCCTTAGTCCCTGCAGAACCCTGCACACCCAATTTGGACAGCTGGGCTCAGCAACGGGATGAGTAGGATTGAGAACAATGACATCGATCATGGAGGTACTATGGAAACTGCAGCAATCGTATTCAGACTGTATATGCTGCCTCTCACGCCATAGTCCCTGTGCAGACCTGTGTATTCAACAGTATGTCAAACAAGTTCATTTAAAATGATAACATTATTCAGCCCGGACATTAAGTTGTTTTCTGTTAGCACACACGCACGCACACACGCACACACACACACACACACACACACACACACACACACACACACACACACACACACACACACACACACACACACACACACACACACACACACACACACACACACACACACACACACACACACACACACACACACACACACACACACACACACACACGGCCTGTCAGGGTTTATAAAAGGTCAAAACATCACACTGCAAACAGAGGCGTGTTCCAGAGCTAGACAGATAACCAGGCTGATACGGTGAGGCACACACAGGATTGACAAAATGTTGCCAGAATGCCAAGCTAACTTTGTTTCTTATTTGCTGCTTTCAACAAGTGTTGACCCAAGACAACACTTTCTTCGTGCAATATTAATCTGTCTGAAGTCTAAATTCCACTGTCAAAGAGCTCATTGCCAAAAATATTTGCCAGCACTTATACTTGTGCCTATATGTGTGTGTGGGGAGAGCCCTACAGACAGAGACAGCCAAACACACAAAAGACAGATTTGGAGAGATGGGGATTGCCACAAACAGACAGAGAGACAAGCAAAGAAAGACAGGGAGAGCTGCAGACACACAGCAGGCAGATGGAAGAGCCTGAGAGCCCCCAGGCAGCCCTGTGATGAAGACAGTGGGGAACGCAACTGAAGGAGTCCATATTATGTGCAGATTGTGATTGGGGGAGGTGGATGGTTAAGGGGGTGATGTAGGCAGACAAGAAAGAGGGAGTCGGAGAGAACGTAAGAGAAGGAAAAAAAAAATCAGCCGGTGAGCCAAAATGAGGGAAAGGAAAGCAAATGAAAAGTGACACTTTAATTCAAGGGCTTCTTCTGCCTGAGTTATTATGAGATGTTTGTAAGCTGGCTTGTTCATGCATCTCTCCTGGCCTTGTGCCTGGTTCCCGCTCACTGAGGAGACCTGTGGCGCTAACCTGTCTTTATCTGAGCTGCACAGCAGGGGACAGCACTCTGCCACCATCCTCTGCTTTGATCCTCCCACTTCCACCATGGCTTCCTCACTGCCTCTCCCCCCTTTCCTCCCTCCTTTATTCCCTCCTCCACCATCACTCATATGCAAAATGTCTCTCTGTGTACTGTTGCTCCTTTGATATGACCAAAGTCATTCATATTCCCTCCACTCTTAATTAATTGCAATTACTCTAATCTGGAAGGCAAAGGTTAGCTCTGGCTTCACAGAAACACTTCTGGACACAGCAGTGCACCAGTGCTACGTATGAAGATAACCACTGAGACGAGAGAGAAACAGAGAAAACACTAAACAGTGAATGAGTGTGTATGAGAACGAGATGCGCACAGAGATAAAGAAATAGTAACAAAAAGCAAGGGCAAGAATGAAAGGCCCACAGAAACAAACACACTGGGAAAAAAATGGGATTGAAACTGAAATGATTTGACATTCTGGCTGGGCAAAGCTCGGTGTCTGAAGATGGGAGCCTGACTAGGGTATGTGATTTCAACTGTAGGAGAAAGAGGGCCATGAGGGCTGTTTTGGGCTGGGGCAGCAGCTAGGGAGCAGACAGATAAAGGAGACAGACAGATAAAGGAGGCAGACAAATAGAGGAAGGGAATTATAGGTGCACACAGATGGGCTAAAACGTACCTGAAATACCAGACAGGTACAACCTGGCAGCCAAAACAGACAAGGATGGTGAAGGGGGAGTGGGGGGTGGGAGATGAATGTAGCAAATTCAATCAGGCAGAGAGATGCGCACACACACATATACAAATACAAGTACAGCCAGACAGACAAGAACATGGATAGATGCAGTGTTTGAATACACAAAAGGGGTGGGATGAGAAATGTAACAGTAAAGCAGAAAGGGAAAAAAAGGACCCAGAGCAAAGTCAAAGTGAGAATGAATGAGAGGAGGGGAGAGAGATAGAGACAGACACAGAGATGGTGGTGGTGGGGTAGTAAGTTGGAGTGCCGACAGGTCTCCAGAGGTTGTAATATATAGCAGCGTTTCAATCTCTCAACAGCAACTACAGCCCTCCTTTTTTATATCCTTCCACAGTCTGAGGACAGAGAGATACTTCTGTCCTTCAGAGCCAAATTGGCATTCAAGATGATATAATGTGCACATTTTTTGACATTATATCCCCAAATCTGTATGGTTATTTGTAGCTGGATGTGCACTCCGTCCCCATTCTCTCTTGAATTCTCAAGGTTACTAATGGTAAAGGATGGATATAAAATGCAAACGTCAAACGCGTTCCTATGTTTGTCTTGTACTGTTTCCTCTCTCCCTGAGAGGTTCGGGACCAATGGTTGATTTATCTGCCGCATGCGCCATTAATCCTGCGACCATGCATGCCTCTGCTGAATAATTGATCTCTGTGCTACTGTAACTAAATCTGTCAAAACAATGACATCCCACTTCCTACTCTATGCCTTTACTTCCTCTTTACCTCTCTCCCAACCATTGCATTTCTATATAACTCAAATTGTTGCAAAACATAAATACAGTAGAGTCTTTTCACAGTTTTCTGGCCAGCAGGTTTGGGGAAGGAAAGGGTTAGGGTTAGTTGGAGTGGTATTATATCAGCACAATAAAGTGTGTGAGACTGTTGTTCAACCACCAGAGGGAGTTTCCCCTTGAGTGTTTATGTAAGAATCTGGAGAGGAAGCCCGCCCTCTTGCCAAAATACACAAAACAAAAAATAAAGATGTAGTTGACAGGGTAGTTTGACAATGCCACCACCTCCACTCTAGAGTCCTGGCAGCCAAGTGAGTCGGGGCTGAGCGCAGCAATGACCTCCTAAGGTGATCAGCTCTCAGCTCTCTGTCTAGACCTCAACAAACAGCTGCTCGGTCTGGAGCAGAAGGGGAACAATGACCCTTAATTTATGTCCACACCCTCCCTCCTCCCTCTTTCTGCCTGTCTCTTTGACTTGTTTTTGCATACTGCGTTTAAAGTAATAAGTACAGTATCTCCTTGAATGCCACAGTGCTATAAATCAGAGGAAAATAGACCTGTCATCTTAGTAAACAATGCATGGGACCAGTTATCATTAAAAACAAAAGAGTTCTGGAGGATGCGTAGCCATGCATACGGATGAGGATGGGACCAATCTACCAATCTCCTTGGCTCGCCCTAAGTTTCTGGCCTGTGCTGGAGGTACACATACACTTATGCACATGCACAAACACACACTTGAACAAACAGAAGGGGGCCACACAAAATCTGTGTTATTTTCTCATTTTAAGATGTCTAATGTTATCTTTCTCAGTGAAATAAAGCTACGACAGAGACTATTTTAGGTAAAGTTTTTGTACAAAACGGAATTTAGAAGTGTGTTTACTGATATCCAATCCATATATCAAAAGGGTTATTAAAAGAAACTGCAAAAGAGCTGCTGTAGCACAATTTTCACCACCGAATACATCTACTTTTGAAAAACAAGAAGAGCACTGTATCTTTGTCTTGAATTAATAACAATGTGCAGCTATGCAGGGGAATCACATCCTAAAGAGCCTGAAAGATGATTTCCTCAGACCTTGAGGCACTGATAAAGGCTTCACAAATAACAGTTTGATTATGATATTTACGCTGTATAATGACTTCTTATGACAAACAGCGTACGATCAGAGTCATTCAATCATAACATGTTGGTCGAAGTGACATTACTGAGATTTAGGTCAGTGCTTGGAAAATGAGCTCTGGATTCAATTGCAGAGACGACATTGTTCAATGTCACAACAGTGCCATGAAAATTTAGGATCATTTGTTATGTAGTGCCATCAATGTTTATGACAGTCAATCCATCGTCAAGTAAGCTGTATGTCAACCTTTATGTCAGCTTTATGACACATGGATCGCATGAAATGTCATCTCTGTTTCCAGACGCTACAGCACATGTGATGGATACAACATTCAGAGAGAAAATCACAGTCTTTAACACATGTTTGCAGAGCAGAGTTGATACCCTTCATGTTAATCAGGAGCCAGTGCTTCTGCACCCCTGTGTAAGGTTGAAGCCACATGGCTCCCAGCAGCGATTTGTATGCAAAGCTGCATATCCTCCTTCCATAGCAGAGGCCCCTCAGGTGTAACTGAGTGGAGGTTCCTGGTGGCACTCTGCCCTCTCCTGCCTAAATGAGATTGGGCTGGAGTCCCCCTCATCTCTGTGCACATACAGTGTGCAAGAGAACTGAGTACACCCCTGTGCAATATCACTGAAATGCCAAACAGCTTAAAATTACATCACATTTTAAAAATAGCATAGTTACTAAGTTGACAAGTGGAATATTCATTCTTATGAACAATAAAAAGCAAACGCTTAAGAAACACTATAAAACACAGACCTAGAAACTCAATGCAACAAAAAATACATAAATTACCACACAAGTTAGAAAATATGTCATTATTGAAATAAAACTGATTACATCTGTGATTTACAATTAGCCTAGCTGCGTGAACATGGTCATAAACTGATCTGCGAATCAGAATCTTTTTTTTTTTAAAGTTATTTTTTTGGCCTTTTATCAGCTTTATTGGACAGGTGCAGTGAGAGAAAGACAGGAAACGGGGGAACACATGCAGCAAAGGGCCGCGAGCGGGAATCGAACCCGGGGTCAGCTGCGTCGGGGACCAGCCCCTGTACATGGGTCACCTGCTCAACGCGTTGAGCTATACGGGCACCCCACGAATCAGAATCTTATTAGTTTTGGACATACAGGCGATGTCTGTCTGCATGTCGGCATCATAGATCCACATGGAAAAGATTTACCAGAGGAACTAAAAACAAATATTGTGAGGATTCACAAAGATGGAAAAGAGAGGAATTGCTGGATAAACTGAAAATCAGTTGCAGCAAATACAGAAGGTGTTGAAGATATAGAATAAGCCATAGTATCACTAATCAGAGTTGCCAAAGCAGTCCTCCTCCAATGATGTCATACACAATGCATTACTTGCACGATATAGCTCAGAGAAGCGGGTAGGCAAGTAGTTTTGACTTAGCACTGGGGTTATAACTAAAAATCTGAATTTCTGTGACAGCTGAGGCAGGGTGAAGGACACTGCATAACATTGACTGCTAAGTGCTGTGCCCAATAAAAAAATAAACCCTACTTGCTCGTCAGCACAAAAGCGCAAGAGCAAATTTTGCTAAAGAACATTGAAAGAAGCCTGATGAAAACTGGGAGCACATTCTTACATAGCATGATGACTAATATGATGCCCGGCATGATTGTTGTGAACCTGGCCAGTACTATCACAGTGAATGCATAGTTCCAACAGTGAAGCAGTGAAGTATGATGATACGAGTATACAGATACAGGAGTGCAAAAACTAGATAACATCATAAATGCCTGTGTATAAACCTGAACACCCACTGACAGGTTGACTCCCAGACTTGGCAGATGAAGAATATTCCAACAAGGGAATGATCCAAAGCGCACTGCCAAAATCACGCAAGAGTTTCTAAAGAAAAAAAGTGAAAACTATGGCTTGGCCAGAACTGTCACCTTACTTGGATCCAGTAAGAAAGGTAGAGCAATACAACTTATTCAGATAAGAGAAGGTGAAAAAAAAAACATCTGAAGAATGGCAGAAATTTGGAATACTCCATCCATAATGAAGAAGATTCAGTCTGCCATCAAAACAGAGGTACATATATAAAGCATTGTAAAAAATAAACATTTAAATCTCAGTAAAGAATGGTGTATTGACTTTTGCTGCAATGAGTTCCTACTTTAGGGAATGTAATTTTAACACAATAAATCTAAACCGTTAGTTTTTCATTTAAATAAGACCATATATCCTCCTGTTCCACTTAGAAATACTACAGCTACTGTAAGGACATACTATTTTGAATCATTTGGTGCTTAAGTGACATTGTACGGGCTACTGTTGTATACTGTACATCATTCTGCTTTTCCAAAGGTAGCACTGACAGTGGAGGGAGATACAGAGGTCAGTAAGACAGAGAGTGAAAATGATCCAGGAAAAGAGGGAGAGAGACAGAAAGACAGAGTGTCTGGTCTTCAGTCAAGAGACTAACATTTACCCAGCTGCTGATTTCATGACCCAGAATGAATACTGCTGCCAGAATTTCACATGATCGCTCCTGCGGCTGATGATAACAGTAATGGAGACAGTCTCCTCCTGGAGCTAGAAGTTACTCTAAAGATGGCACAGTTTGAGAGCAGTTTGCTACAACCCATTAGCTCATTGAAAACAAGGTGTATCCCTAAGTGATACTTGATCTGAATGGAGATGGTCATACATCTGTGTATACTGTCCCTACAAACAGGCCTCCAGCACTAGTTGTGCTGTACAGTAATAGGCTTCGGTGAGGCCCGTAAAGTGCTGCGCCTGCACTTTCAGAGTGAGTAGAATTGCAGTGCTACAGAGTTTGTAGAGGGGAATTTGGGAGGAGATGGGAAAAATCTGTGCAAAGTAGAGTCTCTGTCTCAAGCCTTCTTTAAGTCTAACGCAGGTTGTTATCTGTCAGGGAAAGCTGAGAGATGCTCTCTTATCAACACACACACACACACACATACTATAGGCACACACAGACTTAATTAAAGTTCCTTTTCCATCTGATGTACATGGCTGGGCTGTGTTGTCTGTCTCTGCCTTGTGATAAATTCATTCTGCCTGCCAGATATGAGCGGGTTGAGCTGTGTATGTCAGCCTCTGTCTGCAGCTGCCATCCTTCAAATACGTTTGGTGACAGAAGGGTCCAACATGTCGTCTGTGGGATACTGGACTGACACGTTGCAATAGCTCCTCCCACCGCCAGCCCTCCCTACTCCTCAAGAAGGCCCAGCGCTCCTGCCCTGTCTCATTATGTGGGCGAGATGTTTGGGGGTCTCTCTGTGCCATCCTGTCGTACTGGCAGCTAGCAGAATGCCTCTCGGTGGGCGCCTAGCTACTGCAGCACACAGTATGTTTCTGTTTGTGTGTCTGTCAGCGTGGTCTTCTAATCCAAAGAATTCATTTCCCGTACTGCTGGATTCTTTTCACATAGCTGAAAAACAAGTGAGGGACGGGGTGGCTATTACACTTTAGAGGGTGTCCACACTAATGCATGACTCAAATGTCACTCAGTTTTCAACTGACTGGTGTAAATACAATACCTTGATTTGTCTACGTGTCTTTTCAATTTGTTACCACTGCAGAGGGTAAAATTTAATTTGGTCAGGATATTTACACAACCAGATGACAATGGGGCATTGGGGAGTCCTAGTGAGAGTTGCCATCCAGCGAGCAGATTAATAAAAGCTTGTGCAAAGATCTGTAGGATGACAAACAGTGAGAACAAGACAGCACAAAACAAAAGCAAAACAATCAGCTTCTTGAAAAGGCTTAAATGACATTTAATATATTTACTGGCAAACATAAACATAAATTGACACTGGGAGGCTGAGAGAAGTGAATACAATATCTCTGATTGCTATTACTGGCATAAGCAATGGCAGCGTGCACTAGATTGGAGTGGTATATTGAATTTCATGTTCTTTGAAATGGAGTCTGAAATGTGAGATTTGTCTTTTGCCTCTCAATAGCTCTCACCACACCCCCCCTCATTCTCTCTCATTTGGAGACTGGCACATTCAGTTAACTAATGTGCAGCATATAGCAATGCTACACTATTACCCCATTCTCTCAACTGCCTGTCGAAGGGATGGAACATCGGATGTGATTTGGAGATTCTTTCTTCTTGTTTCACATCAGAAACATACCTGCTGGGAAGGTTTTCTCGCTATACATTTCCCCTATGTGCTGCTAGAAATACCATTCATCTCATTACGGTTGATTGGGATCCTCATTACATTAGAGTAAGCACAAGCATGTGCATGCATGTGTGTTTTCATGCGTGTAAATAAAGACAAGAGATAATGAGCGCAGAGAAAGAGAACGAGAGAGAGATAGAAGGAGGGGGAGTGGGGAAGAGAATAAGGGAGGGAGGAGTGTGTTAATGAGTGTGAGATGTGCTGAGGTCGCTGTGTTTGTTCTGTAATAGTGTGTTGCCGCAGAGCACTGCCACCTCAGGTGGGTGATTAGCAGTAATTATATAATTACACAAAATGTGATAATAAACAGCACAGAGGGAATCAGCTCCATCATCTACTTTGCTACACCTCATATATACACACATATACTAATTTTCTCTTGTACAAACAAGTAAATATAAAAACACAGTTATTGCTTTTTTAAAAATACATACACCCTTTATTCACGCATAGTCCTGCACCAACACAGCAAGGGACAGACAAACCCATTCACGCCCAGATAATTCCAACCTGATACAAAAAGTAATGGAACACTCACACTTGTCCTCCACTCGCACCTGTGAGTAAAAACCGATTTGCTCCCTGACACACAGTAACGGCCAATAAAACAAGTGCTGACTCGCTCCCAAAGGCAGTCGAGGGGAGCGGGGGGACAAATGAACACAAACTGGGAGTAAAAAGCTGCTCCCAGGAGGATTTAGCCTTTTTTGTAGTCCTCATGCTCCTTCCTGCTTGAGTGAGAAACACTATCTGAAAGAACCCACAATTGTCCATCTCATCTCTAGGCCAGCTGAAAAAAAACCCCAAAACGTGTGTAAGAATAAAAAAAAAAAAAAAAAAAGAGGGGCGTTTGGCTGACGCATCTCTCAGCCCTGCTGGAGAGCAAGTGAGGCGGCCTTTTTATCCTTAGTTTAACTAAGAGTAAAAGCAGAATGTGTGTGTGTGTAGATGAATCCAGGAGTGAATGCTTGTGACCTTCAACAGGAATATGTCGGTTTACATGTGGGCACTGGCCAAAAAAGAGACGGTCAGAAACATGAAAATTGCAAGCCATGAATGAGCCATCTAGAGAGTTTTGGGGTGGGATGTCGCTCCCTGTGAGGCTACGAGTTGAGAACAACAGGCCAAAATCAAGGAGGAGGGGTGGTGGAGAGGGTGGAGGAAGAAGAGGGCATGTCAGGATCTGGAGGAAAAATAGAGGATAGGGAGTGAGAGAACAGCATGGGGTGGAAGCAGGGGATAATTACTGCTAATAAAGCCTAATGGAATTCAGGCCTCACGTCAGGTGCAAGATGATCTGATTACTGCTGGGCGGCTGAGGGAAATTGGGAACTGATCCGTTAATCCCACCATCCCCTTTTGTCTCTCATTCGGTGAGAACGTGTATATCTATGTGTGTGTGTTCACAGTTTTGGAGAAGTATGCAAAGTTAGTTTAACTACACACAGCAAGCACAGTAATTGAAATATTTCATATTCATAGTTTTAGTGTATAGATTTCAATATAAAACTCAAGAACTCTACAGTGTAACTGCAAATCATATTAGATATATTAGATTTTGTTTTATTATTGGTGTGTGTGTGCTGCTCACTGAGAGCGTGAGTCACAAGGTGTGTTCGATGACAGTTATGCGATGTGACCTGCAGTGTCCCTGATTCAGAGCATAGGCCATTATGATCTTTGTCATATTTGTGCAAGTAAGTCTATGTTCACGTACTGTACACCTGTGCATGTTTACATGCATGCGGGCTGAACTTCTCAACTGCCTCTCTGCGCCCAGGCCTCCTGCCGATGACTGCTAACCTTGGCTGAATATCACAGTCTGGTAACATAGAGGTCACTGGAAAATGTTTTCTTTTCAGTATTACAGTGTGGTACAGGGTGCATGTTGTATATCCATTAGTGTGAGAGTAAATGACAAACACAGAAAGAGATGTGTGATACTGTATGTGGTGTAAAATACAGTATATACAGTATACATATCCTATACACACATCGATAACATTGTTTTTTTTCCCATGCCGATACCTATTCCCCCAAATAATCAGAGGTGGGTAGAGTAGCCAAAAATTGTACTCAAGTAATAGTAACATTACTTCAAAATAATATCACTCAAGTAGAGGTAAAAAGTAGTCATCCAAAAAATTACACAAGTAAGAGTAAAGAAGCATTTGGTGAAAAGACTACTCAAGTACTGAGTAACTGTTTCATTGTAATGTCCAATTTATTTTTTTTTTAGAAATGATGTGATCAGACAGACAAAAATGTAAAATAATGTGCAAATTCTGGTATTTCCAAATAATAAAATTTAAAAAAAAAAAAAAATAGCAAAAATAAATAACATCCTTACAAAATGACAAGTTAAGGCACAAGAAACACAAATTTCTGAATCTCAGTTTTTCACAACATAAAGCTTTTGAAACAAATACCTGTAGTAAGGTAACATTTTTATGTTTGAACAGTGAAAACTACTTCCAGTGACAAGATACACTGCATTTTACTTCCCTCCAAATGGCATGGGCTCAGTAGATAGAAAATAACATTACAACTAGAGCTGGACCCGAATATCCGAATATCCAGTGGTTGTGGTGGTATCCGAATATTAATCTAGAGATCCGAATATTCAGAATAACTTGTTACCACCCACCTCTGCAAATAATGCACCATTCAAGTACTGCAGAAGTATTGAAGATTAACTGCAGTACCTAGTTGCACCACTATTCTTACTGTTCAATACTGCAGCATCCAAAGCAGGCAGGCACTTCCATGTTAACAAGCACAAAACATTATGAGAGCTTAGCTAGCGACAGAACACCATGACAAAGACTTGTGTGAGGCTTGAATAAACTAGCGCACAAATGTTACATCAGGATAAAGCGACACAGTGACTCTGCAGTCCAGCCAGACATACATTATATCAGCCATATTAGTGGCATTTCTTTTGTGTTTCTACAAGTCAAAAATCTCAGAAAAGGTTTGGGCATACATTTTTGCTGTTTTGAGCTCTCGGGATCAATCCCAATTACATTATGATCCCTGACAGGTGAAGTGAATAACATCAATCATCTTGTTATAATCCAACGTTCTGCTGGGAAACCTTGAGTCTTGACATTCATGTGTATGTTTGACATGCACCATTCACCTAGACATTGCAGGTCAAGCAACCCCACAATCTCCCCACCCCCCCTGGCAACAGCAGTCCTTGATGCCAGTTGCCACCCTCAGCAGGACCATGCACACCGACACACCGCAAAAACTGCTCAGGAGCGGCCTGGGGAACACACAACAGAGCTAAGGTGTTCACCTGGGTTCCCCACTCCCCAGATCTAAATCCTACTGAGCATCTGTGGGATGTGCCAGGATAAGCCTGATGTAGGTAATGCAATCCACAGGATCCACAGAATTCACTGCCACCATCCCACCCCAGTACCATGGGGCATCCACAGAGGTCCTATATATATATATATATATATATATATATATATATATATATATATATATATATATATATATATATATATATATATATATATATATATATATATAAATAAAAAAAATACATACATACATACATACATACATACATACATACGTGTGTGTGTGTGTGTGTGTGTGTGTGTGTGTGTGTGTGTGTAAAACATGCATAAAAAGCTTTAATTGAAAGCCTTGGAAGTTCATCAGCTTGGAGATGTGAGTGTTCTGAGAGTGCACATACACAGAGGCACATCTAGATCACATGTACTACTGTTTATGGATATGTAAGTCAGCAGATGTGAGGGCGAGCATCTTGCTACATACACATCTGAAACAATCGCTTACTCATCTGCAGGAGACCATCTCTGGTCTGCCTCACCTTCTGTGATGTTTACAGCTCTCATCTGGCATCAGCCTAGCTGCTGCAGAGAAACTGTTTCAGCATAGTGAGCTGAGAAAGGAGCAGTCGTCATTAGGCTGGGTGGAGATGCCTTCCTCAGCCTTCCTCTATCTCCCCATAGCACCTGCTCCGTCTCCAGATGAGATCAGGAAGGTGGGGCAGTGGAGGGCAAAGGAAGGGTGCAGCACGTGCATGCTTGAAGCTGGAAGAGAGGCAGATGAGGGTGCAGAAGAGAGATGGGAAGGAAGAGGGCTGTGCACGGAAGATATCAGCCCATGCCTTAAACCAGGCTCGAGGCACTCGTTATCATGGTTTGATTTCTTGCTATGCTGCTCCACATACTCAGCTCATTGTAATGGCTGTTGGGTGTGAACATGGACGTGGCAGCTGCAAGTCAAAAGGATTAGCCATTTAAGGAAGGGAAGATGTTTATTTTCAAGTGCTGGGCTTTAAGCATATTTATCAAAACGAGCATCCAAAGTAAGAGGGAAATAGTATTCCCTGAGGAAAAATCCACTTTCCACATTTTAAAAAAGATACCTGCAGTGTAAGCAAATGGAAAGAAACATTGACATGATGCATGTAAAGTCATGGCCTTCTCAAAATGAAAGGCTATGATCAGTCAGCCACAACATTTTCAGCAGCACTGACAACAATAGAGAAAATACAACAAGGTCTTTTCCATAATCAGATATGGTCATCTTTCAGCATTTACAGAACCAAGAGCACCACCACTAGGAACATGAAAGGCCTATATGAATCATTATTTTGCATAATAGCAAAGAGAGAAAATACACTTCATACCAGGGAGCAAATATAAGAATGCGCTTTGCAACGCTGTTTTCTTTATTCAGCACAAAAGGATATGTTGCTGTGTTGCATGAACTATATATTAAGTTGGGATTTAACATAATTTAGCACTACCTCAAAATGCTTACTCAAATCTGCTGAATTATATTAGTCACTAACTTTCCTGAGCTTTCTGAGAGGTGTTTCACAGCAATCAGTTGTACCAGCAACAGCAGAGGTCCCTATACAGCTGGTCAGGGCCCGTTTGCCTGTGCTATGTAAGGCCTTTATATAGGTTCACTAAGTTTGTAAAAAGGTTTTTATTGCAGGCCAATCTGAGGGCTTGTTGTGTTTTTACAGAGCATCGTCTCTGCTTGTTGTGTGAGGGTGGGATAACATATTGGATGTTTATTAGACCTCAATGCCCAGGCCAGAGCACAGCTATAAAACTGCCCTCTATAGCTGGCCAGTAGAGGCAGTCAACTAGGCCGCTCGCCTGCTCAGGCCAGATGCCACTGGGCTGCTAGGAGCACTTCTGTCCCCTAATGCCCATTACCACCAGGTTGTCCTGGAAAGGTCTAAGTGCCATGGATACAGAGGGGATGTCTGCTTTGTTTACTGTAATATGTGACCTCCACCAGTACTTACTTGTAGCAATGAATGCTTATAGCATATACTATATAAACATCTGTGAATGAGACACGCATTATCAAGAACACAGAAAAATACTGGCATTTTGCCCGATCGATATTCAGCAGCACCCCACTGCAACAGTTCCCATGCCTTGCAGAGCAGGAAGTGTGAGGCTGAATTCCAGGATCCTTCCCCCTATTTATTTTGGGCTTCTTCAATTTTTAAAGGGGAACCAGAGCATTGAGCAGGAGCACTTTACAGACCCTTGCAGCTGCATGAGAGAGGAGCCTGGCTAAAATGCTCACAAACACAATCATGCACACATGTCACGTCAAGACCTGGGGAGTGAGGTGAGATGCTGGGTGCTTAGGACCTGATGGACGCAGCTAGTCCCTCTCTCATCGATCTCTTCCTCAGACCATTTAGCACCTCTGCTACTCTGGGGGCTGCAGCCACAGCTGTGTCTGTGTGGTCCTACAGCACCAGCTTCACCCTGCTGTGATTAGCAGGAGGATCATGAAAGACAAAATATCAGTCTGTACTGGGGCAGCGTCTGAGGCACTTTCAGTGAATCGTAGCAATGTTATGGAGCCGAGGGGAACCAGCCCCATCTTTATTGCTCTTTAATCAGAGCGGTGCAGGCTGGGTAAAGATCAATGATCTTTGAGTGTTAGCATTGACTGGGGCCTACAGCTCCCAATCAAGGGCCCCTCTCCCACCTAATGTTACATTTAATGAGCCAATTAGTCCACAATGGCGTGGCCGGCATCTTAAACTGTTGTTTACTCTGCATTCATTATTAATATCTCATAGTTAGGTATGAATAAAATTAAAAGGAGCAGTGAGACCATTAGCTCCCCATGGTGGATGCTTATTAAGATAGGATGCTTTGTTATCTGAGCAAGGGGTGGGGTGGTAATTGTTCGTCGTGGGCAGGATATGCTGGTTCAGTAGCAAGAGTGGTGTGATTTATACAACCTTGGAGATGTTGTTGCATGCGTGTATGAGAGATGGAGTGGTGTGGTTTGCTCTATAATGCCTGTGAGAGAAGAACAACAGCCCGCATTCAGCAGTGTCAGATGCTGCTTTAGCTCCCTCATAAACACTTTCTGTTCTTGCCCTCCACTTCTTACCCTAGCTCATTTCTTCCATCCCTCCCTCCTGCTTTAACAGACACTTCTGGGAGGGATATGCAAATGTGTTTTATCTCCCCTTTCTGTCATTCTGTCTCTCCCATTTATAGTTTTTTTTCTTACTAATTCTACTTCTTAAGTTTGTACAGAGTGGATGCTGACTACTATGTGTCCTGGCAAGGATGAATGAGAAACCTGTTGTTACAAATGGTAAAACCACTGATCATTCAGCAAAACTGAAGGTGAGTCAGAATCAAACACGTCCAACTATCATCGTTAGCACTCTTGTTCTGGCAAAGCCGGATGTAGGCAATGTGGGGACTGGGACTGAAGCCTGCTGGGGGTTTTCGCTTGTTTAGCTGTTCCTCATGACAAAGATAGAGTGAGAGTGTGTATATGGAGGCCGGAGCAGAAAAAAATAAATCAAAAAATCAATAAAACATTAAAATCGCTTCAGTCAACAGAGCAAGACCCAGCTGCATCCAGCAGCTCTTTCGCCCAGAAAGATTCTCTTCTGCTTCTGTTGATGGGAATGACTCCAAATATTCAGTAGGCAAAGCTGAGTGCACACCTCAGAGGAAAGCCTGTGTGTTTCATTTTGTGGAGGACAAAATTCAATACGAACAGAACACCACAGTTCTTGGATATGATATAGAGGTTTCTGGCCTGAGGCACGGCACTTATGACCAATCAGCGCAATTCTTTTTAGGAATTCATAAAATTAAATGATCAGTGAACCAATTTAGAATGTCTCTTGCTGTCCCCAAGGCAAGTGGCCTGACAGATAGTGGCTTAAAGGAATAGTCATTAAATTATAACAAAAATCTGCTTAAGGCCATATTACTGTGACTGACAAATGGCAACATTTGTGTGAAAGTCTTCCTCCATTCCCTCATTCTTCTATTCATCGATGGGCTCCAGTCAGAGAGCAACAGGGTAAGCCTTTTTGGTTCCACTGCTCCTCACCACTGAAGCAGTGCATAATAACTCATAGGCAACATCGTGCTGGAACGCGGCAGCAATTGCTTTCAAGCTCCCACTTAAAATAGTCCTGGTGACAAGCCTGCTGCTTTAAATAAGCGCCTCAGCCTGTCTGGAGAGGCTCCTTAATCCCAGTGGTGAGAGACACTCCAACAGGAAGACACTGGGGTGAAAAAAACACTCCTGCACCAGAGAGACTGGAACAATTTACAGCAGGTAACTGTGGGAAGCAGGATTCACCGGAAGGGCGAGATAGAGGGAGCGGCAGAGAGCATGTGGGGGGTGTGGAGAAGCGAAAAAGGCAATATACATGGAATGGAAATGAGACAAATACCTGAGTACCTGCACCCACTCCCCCTAAAATATATCCTTTTGGGACACTGGAGCACAAATTTAAATTTTAAAAATGAAACTGGTCAAAACACAACAAGCTGAAAATACCAGCACAGACAAATAAAAATAAAAGTCCAGGAGGCAGCATCAAAGCCCAAATGTCTACAGTGTGTGCTATCTATGACAGTTCAGTTTCTGTTTCTGGGCACTACTTCTGTCTCTGGCCTCTGTGTCTTTGCCAAGCTGTGGTGTGAGTTGCACTCAGTTCCAGCTAGGTGACGTAATCTTGGGACCGGCGGGAAGACAAGGGGGACTATGACGTCACCCAGCACCTCATACAACCTTCGCTTTCATATCCAGATTACAGACTAGCTCTCTTCAGAGAACAGTGTCAATTACACAAAGGGAAGATTTCGCTTGTCCTCCCTCACTCACTGTTTTTTCCCTTCCCCTCCTTCATTGCTTCCCTGTCCCACTCTCAGCCGTCGTCCAATTTCTCCCCCACTTTTCTCCCTCTCTCTTTGCCACCCTATCACTTCCGTCCTCCCTCCATCCCCTCCCCGCACTCCCACCCTCACTCCCTCTATACCTGAGGCTCTTGTTCTTTTATAGCAAATTGAACCTTTCACTCTGAAAGAAATAATTACTCTCTGGAGAGAAAGGGGACTGCCGTGGAATGCTGATATGACACACAATGTCACCTTGCCACTCAGGAGCTGCCTGCACACCCAGCTCAGAGAGAAGGGGGAGGATGGGAGAGAGGGAAAGAGCGGGTCAGGGAGCGGGAAGGGTGAGGTGGGTTATAGAATAAAAGTAATAGAAAAGTAACAGAAAGAGAAAAGAAAAAGCTTGGGAGAGGGAGAGGGGAAGCGAGAGGGAGAGAGGGGAAACTGTGCTTACACTGGTAAAAGAAAACAGGAGATGGAGGGGGTGAAAACACGAAAAGGACAGGGAAGGTATAGCAGGTAATAAGCCACAGGGAATGAGAGGAGGAGTGACCAAAAAATATAATAGAGATGGAAATGAGAGGCTGACTGAGAGGACCGACAGTGGTATGTGGAACTGTACAGAAAAAGTGAAAGAGGAGGACAAGAGAGGATACGTGATAAGAAGGCGATAAGTTAGGTTACAGGGCGAAAGTGAGAGAGGGAGTAAGGTGGTCTTTTGGGTTCAGAATAAGAGAGCAGGACTGAGAGATAAAGAGAAGGACAGACAGGGTGTGTCAGCAAAGCCCTTACTGGGGTCAAACCATGGATGGATCCATCTTCATCCACTGGCATTTGTGAGCTAGGGAGCAGGAGTAGTGAGAGCTGTGAGCCGGATCACTGCCATTTCCACTTATTACCCATCATGCCTTTCAGCAGGGTGGCCATGCGGTCATGCTCTGGCCCCTGGGAAGCTAAACAGCCCTCTGTGGGCTGAAGGGTAGAGGGGACAGAATGAGAGGATGGGAGGGGAGGATAGTGGAACTCATCAGAGTTGTGGAACCTGTAATACTGTCAAAGGCTGTTAAACTAAACTCAGGGTTGGATGTTGGAGACTTACTTTGCATGTCATGGCAACTGGGTTTCTCAACCTCCACTTATTTAATAAAACAGCACCCTGCACAGTAAATTGTATGTTATTACAGCTTCTCTACATTTAATACATTTATTGTCTAAATGTCTCAAACATATGTTAGGTGCCTTTTTAACATTTCTGTTTCTTAAGGTAAGAGAACTACATGTCTTTTATGAGCATTTGTTGAAAAGCAGGAAAGGAAACTTAATTGCCTATGGTTTCCACTAGATTTGTGGTCCGTCTTCTGTCGTCTAAGCTACATTAAATGTAGCATTACCACTAAGTTCATGATGAATCAAGCCTATCTCCCAGAAGTTTCGGACAGTGACACATTCTGTAGGAAGAACTATTACAGGAAACAGTAAGTACAACTTTTCCACAATAAATAAAGTATTTAAATCGCAGTTACAAATAAAGTAATGGATAGTGTGTTACAGTATACAACAGAACCAAGTACATTCATGTGCAATAAATTCAAAACTTTATCACCTCCCAATAATTTCAAATACCCCAAATGTGAATCATTGGATTCAAGTCAGATAGCATACTTGTTCAGGTCATAATCAAAAATCGTGTGATTTTTGGCCATGCCATTTGGATCATTATCACACTGTGATATTTCTCTTGTGCCAGAATTCTGCAGAGTGGAAGTCATGTTGTCAGTCAGTATTTTGGTATATCTACAGACATTCATTGCGCCATCTACAAATGTCACATCTCAACACCTTTTGCACTCATGCAACCCCATATCATCACACTCCCACCTCCGCTCTTCACTGTCAGGACTATGTATTCACTGTGGTAGTCCTGTCCAAGTTCAATATGCTGGGCCCCATCTAAAATTAACATATTTATCTTAGTCTCTGACCCAAAGAATGTGCTCCCAGTATTCATCGGGGTTCTTTCCTTGTTCCTCAGCAAAGTTCAGTCTTTGTAGCTTTTTTCTTTTTTTTTGCAAAAAGCCAGGCAAAATTTATTTCATTGAACCCTAACCATAGAGACTGATGCTATACGATGTCCTTCACACTGTTCTATTTCACAGAGTTAAGTAGTTTGTGGCATCAGTTTAGGAGGATAGCCACTGTGATTCTAATTAGTGTTACTATGGCTTTTTTATGTACTCTGATTACTGCTGCAACTGTGCCTCCAATGATTTCAGTTGGTCACTGATCCTCCTGTATCCCTTTCCATCTTTCTGAAGTCTCACATTCAAATTTTTCAGTTCCTCTGGCAATTCTTCCATGCGGTGTCATGATGCAAACATGCAGATAGACACAGCCCATAGGTCATTTTATGACCATGTTTATGCAATTAGGCTAATTGGAAATCACAGCTGTACCCAATTTTGCTTCAGTGATCACAGATTTTGTAACTTGTGTGTCAGCAGTCGCAGGTATACTCATTTTTGCTGTTTTACTTTGGAAGCTGAATTTTCCATACTGTCTTTCTAAAGTATTTGTTTTTGTAGGTTCATAAGTGGAAATACTCTACTTGTCAACTGCAAAATAATGCAATAACTGAGAGATGATTTCATTTTGATACTACACAGTAGTGTCGTCACCTCTGTTGTATTCTGTACATTAACATCATCAAGATGTATTTCATTTGGTTTGAATTTTCATGTCCCCCATGTGACTGATCCAGCTTTCCACATTATAACTACAATATTAAATACAATGTCACATCATATCACAATGTCTAACAGCTGTTGAAACTAAACAATAAAAATCTACTGATGCAACTAAAACTGTTTGTGTGATTTTGTGCATATCAGTGTGCCTAATGCCGGTCTGGAGGGAAGTTTATAAAGTTTGAGAAAATAATCCTGATGATTAAAACTGAGACTGAATATTTTAAAATGTTGACTTACTAAAACTAAATGGGATTTTCTACAAGATTAAAAGTTTAAAATAAAATGGCTAATGGCTATAACTAGTACTGTCTTGAAAATTACCATTAAAACTAAATCAAACCCTGGTGCTACAATAAGCTGGACGTGATTTCATATTTTGTTGAATGGCAGAGCCCTCTATCATCCCGGAGCAACATCATTTTTCTCATTAGCTGGAGAGGATGTACAGTCATGTTAACATGGCTGACGGTGAATGGGGAAATATGCCTGGTACTGTAGGTTTGTTAAATGATACATGGAAACACCAATCTTGGCTGAAAGATGGAAAGAACAAAGCATACGCACACAGTTCTGTGCAGAAGTTTCAGGCACTGAAGATGTTTAGATTCTTATCCATTAAACAATCCCATCAGGGAGGCATCTGATAGGTCTAAGATTTACTCTAGAGCTTGACAACAACAGCAATCATATCCCTGTAATCATAAAGTTTTATTGCTAAGAAGAACAAGGAATCCTGCAATAGATGGGGCTACCGATGAGACAGATTCAACTGAGACGGCATAAATCCACAGAGAAGCTATAGCAAGTTCTCCTAGATGCTTGTAACAACCCGCCTGCCATGTACCTTGAAACAGTGGCAAGTATACACAGAAGAATTGGTTGGCTTGACACAAAAAACACATTTGATTTAGGTTTATTTTGTTTATTGTGCTTTCTGTGAAGTTAATTTATAAATACAAACTATTTATGGCATTATTTCTGAGTGCATCCTGACTTTATTTTTTACCACCAAAAATGTTTGCTCAATACTGTACTGCATACATACTGTATACGCCTACACAGACCTCTGATAACAGCCAACCTCTTCCACCGTGGCTTCTGAAATGAAAGCTATTTTTAATATCTGCTCGGGTGCCTTCTGAATAATGGGCAAATATTACTCAAGGTCACAACTCATTTGTCAGGCTGTGAGTTGAAGGAACGGCTCACTGCTCTAAGGCTAACATTCAGCTTTTATTCCACTGATAAAATTCACATTGGCTTTACGAGTACAAGCAGTTAAAAAACGGAGAATAACAGGCATTGGTGAGACTTAGGTGTTTTGCAGAGAGCGGGGGACGGCGCAGCACAAAAGAAAAATAATTTGCAGGGAAAGAAGAAAGAGGAACAGGACTTACACTTGCACCAAATTGGAGAAAATCCATCAGCTTATTGCCTAGTGATGTTATAACAGAATGCCAAAGGTGGCAGGAAGGAGTGGCTCCGTGGATAAATCATGTTCCCTCTGCTTCCATGACAGCTTTAGTCACAGTGACGTCCACAAAGGGGCTGTGGTGATCAAACAGGAGCTGTGATGACTTCATCCAAATGTCACACACATAGTACTACAAACACCCGCGTCTCTCTGGGCAAGCATTGCTTGATCCTGGGAGACAGGCTCATGACAGGGTATAACATGACAACCAGTCTCATGTCTAAGACAGTGAATGACACGACACAGTTCGCCAAGTCTATCTATAATAAATGTAACACAGATACAGAGGACACCACTACCATGTCATGCCTTACGGCAATATTATTAATCATAGGGGTTTGCAGTTTACTGTCATACAACGGTAAACTATTACTGTGCTCTGCCACTGTGTGCTTGCAGCCCCACAACCCCTGGTCTTAGGTTATTAAATCCTATAGCCCCAAGCATGCATCTCCAGCTAAGATGCTTCCAACCCTGGCCAAAGACTTTTATCTTCCTCCCCAGCATGGCACCTCCGTGATGCTTTCAATTTTCTGCTCTGTGCTTCTGTGTTTTATGAGCCTGTGCAAAGGTTCCAGACTGACTGGCTGGGCTGACCTGGACTCCCTGCCTGTTGGTGCGTGTGCTGTGGTTAGGGTGACATCAAGGCCACTGGCCAACCAGGGACAAGGCCTCGTGGCATCGTCAGCCAACCACGGAACACGCAGACGCATCATCCACAGATACACAGGAAGGTATCATGTTCCACACATGCTGGCAGCACATGTAGTGCTCTCACATACAAAGACTAATCATAACACAAAGCACCAGGCTGAGGTGACAGTTGCTTTTGTCCAGAATGTTATGGCTCTTTATAAGGCCCATCCTTTGCTCTCAACAAAAACTAGATTTTCATTTGCACAGTCTGAGCCAGTCTTTGTTTTTGTTCCAGTTCCTGTAAAAATAGGTTATGCAAAGCTGAAAGGGAAATGAAATTCAATTCTAACCCAAGCTCAAAACCTGTAATTACCTGCACAGACAGATGGATGGGATAAGTAAACTATGGCTACTGTACAGTCAGAGCATGTAGGACCAGAGAGGGGCCCAGATCTACTTTTATTTTAAACATCTAATGATAAAGGACAAGTAAAAACTCTTTCTCATTCTCTCTTATTCCATTTATGCATGAATTCTACTTGATCTTATCGTTAGTTGGCTATTTATTGCATCAGTGACTTATCATTGGGGTATTAAATAGTGGTCAGTGCATTCTGCATACCCACTAAAGAAAACTCATTTAAGAACAACCTTATCTAAATATACAATTTATGTCATAGGATAGTTATCAATACCAACAATTTAGGAAGTCTCAGTGTCTGAAGATTGTTGGACTGGAAATTCGGATGGCCAAATAAACAGGTGTTTGCCCACGTGAACATCCATCATCCAATAAACACACATCTCACATGACCCTTCATGTCTCCTGGCTGCAATCTCAATTGTTGCCTCTTGGTATTTCATGGATCCAAATCAAATCATTACATGGACTGAAACTCTTTGAACTCGTCTTTTTTCAGGTGTAAATACAAGGTTGATGGAAAGGCAACTCAATAAGAAGGACTTAAACCCTTTAAGGGTAAATGACAGCCAGATGTCCCAGTCCCATACTGAAAGAACAGCTGTCCTCCAGATCCTCTAGGTGTCTCCCTCCCTGGTGTGTGATTTGGTTCAGCTCCTTGTCATGCATTTGTACCTGGTCAGAGCATGTTGAGGCTGTAGGGTTTAGGACCCTGTCAAATCCCTCTCAAACCCAGGGCTTCTCACGCTATTAAATCTAAATCCCATGTGGCGTATGAGACAAGGATGGAAGAACTTAGCCGTCCTGAAGAGGCTTGAATAGTGAGCAGAGGGTTTTCCTGTGCAGGGGAACATGGTGTGATGCATTACATTTCGTTACCCAGCACCCATAGCCCACCGCTTAGCTGATCTTTGAAAGATATTGCTTATAAAAGAGATGACTCCAGGCGACGGCCAAGTTCTGTAGTTTTATTACACCTTGGGGCTACAGCGGCCTGTCTTTGGAGAGATAAGGTTGTACCCTTTTCATTTTGTATCCTCCGGCCGATATTTTAAGCTGGCTTGTTAAGGGCAGGCGAGCTGAGCGCTGGAACAGAGTTTGATGCATGGCTTTACAACAGGAGCCGGGCCCATAACGCTCAAAGGCCGATCATTACTGACCTTAATAGCCCAGTCTGCATCTGGGCTTGATTGATCGTGCCTAGCAGGTTGTGAAATGCACCATCTGGAAGGAAGGAAGGTGAGATGGGCAAGCGGAGACGAGGGAGAAGGCAGGCAACACCAGCCGAGCACGGAAGAAGGGAGGAGAAGGGGAGAAAAAAACACAAACCTAGACAATCTTGTACTGAAATTGATGGCCATAGTGGGATGCTGTAGAAACTTAACTGCACTAAGAGGCCCACCAAGCACCATAAACACTGTCCCTGACATAAACAACAACACTTAGCCAGACTAGGTGTATACAATATTCATCTGAGGAGCTGCTGCTTGGTAACTCTTGTTTACTTGCTCTTTGGATAAAATCGGCACTGTTTAGGTGAGACAGCAAGATGGTAGATTAAGTGCTTAAGTGCGATATAAGTTATTTAAATAAGCGTGATTTTGAATGCATGTGTGTCTACTCATTTCATGTGTGTGTGTGTGTGTGTGTGTGTGTGTGTGTGTGTGTGTGTGTGTGTCCATGAGGGCTGTGTGAAGAACAGAAGGTGGTTAGGTCCGCAGAGTGTCCTGCTCCAGTGCTTTATACCGTAAAGTCTGCATAATGTATGATCCTCAACTACTACTGTACACCGGTGCAAATTAATATAAAGTACTCAATATTCTGCTGCACAGCTGAAGCTTAAACATTATGAGGTCACCACTTTTTTTTTTTTTTTTTACAAAGCTCACAATGTAACAAAAAAAGCTGCTTTTTAATAACACAAGATTAACAGTAATATCATATCCCTCAGAAGTACCTTTCATTCCAATTTTAAATCAACAAAAGCCAGTTATCTACTGAGTGGCACATGATGTCTGTACTCCACACAAAGTTCATGCATAGTAGCTGTATCACTCAAACCATTCATGCACAATGAAATTTCACTGCTATAAATATTTAAGTTGGCAGAGCACCGTGGAGAAGACCTTTCATGTCAGCTGAAGCTCCCGAGAGCCCATCAAGCTCGTGTTCTCCATTACCATGCTCTCCTCTCAGTCAGTCAGTAATGGTAGCTACAGTAGTGTGAAGTAATGTGTATCTGGTACAGAGAAGGGGCTCTGACAGACTCTTTTTTGCACTTCATTAGACCAATTATTTGGCTTGCTGAGTCATTTGACCAAGCCCAGTCATGTGAGTTATGATGAATGCAGAGAGGGTTATACAGTACTGTGATTTTTAATATCAGTATGTATTTCTGCATTTGGCACCAGCACACAGTATGCTATGTGATACACCATAACTTGGCTGAATAAAATAGTTTAACAGCAAATTTATGTACGCTGTAATCAGCGCCAGAAAACGTCTTTGGGGCCAACTTTACGCGAGGGAAGATGAAACATCTGGTATCAGGTAGATTAGGAAAAAGAACAAGGGAGAGTGAAGGAGAAGGAAAGATAGTTGTTGGGCTTACAATCGCTGCACACTCTTGCACACTGTGTGTTACCTGTATGCTTGTGTGTAATCTTGTAGGTGTGAGAGAAAAGAGATCAAGGCAGATGCACAGGCTGTAGGCTTGCGCAAAGGATTTCGAGAGAGAGTTTTATGCCAGTGCACTTGTGTGCGCTCCCACGTGTGAGTGTGTGTGTGTGTGTGTGTGTGTATGTGTGCGTGTGTGTGTGAGAAAGGGGAAAGGGATGACAGAGGGCCAGGTGGAACGGCGACTTCTGTCGCTGACTCAACACCTTTCTCATTTTATTACCAAATCATCCATGACAAACAGCTCTGGTGTTTGGCAAAGGTGAGGCAGGCTGGATAAGAGCTTGGATGAGAGCAGAGGAAGTCACCTCAATACCGCAAACATTGCATTGGTAATGCAACATGTCTGTGTCACTCCAAATGCCACCTTTACATGATGCAGCCATCCATGTGTCATTTTTAGATACGCCGGGGTGACAGTGATGGCCCTTACTTCCTATAAACCCCTGCCATCAAGACACAAAAGGCTGGCGATGGAGGAATCTTATCACCTGAGTGACTACCAAAAGAAAATGCTTGGTGACAACACAATCAATAGAGCCTATAAAATATGAAGCAAGCATTCTTTGTGAACATTTAAAACCAAGTCAACCATATTAATGAAAAAAATATTCTGAAGTACGTTAAAAAGCGAGTGCTGTGGATAAGATCGTTTTTTAAAAATCAATAATAACGTAGCAGTTCCTGGTTTTAAACACAGCTACTGACAAAAAACTAAACCACGGAAATCATATTTAGCCTCTTTTTCACCTCTTCATCTACTTCAGTTACATCTGCTTGTGATTTCTTGCATGAAATAACAGCAAGATTGTTGCTGACCCTTATTTGGGGCTGCGTTAGATTGAACAGATGTTGCTCGGACAGCTCAGTGCTGTGGAAAATGGTTAGAAGGCAGGCCTGCCATTCTTTGATGTCAAAGCCTTTTGTGGCTATGTGAGAGAGAGCAGATTAGCCTGATTGACGGCTATAAGATGCTAAGGATGGAGCTTGAAGCACAGCAAGCCAAGGCGTTGGAGTGGAATGGAGTTCATTCATGAGTTACGAGTCTGTTTCAGTGATGTAGTAAAAGACGAATAAATCCTCCCAACAGCCTGTGAAAAAAATACAACCTCAGGCTTGTGATGGAGACCCATACAAGACAACAGGCAAAAAAAAAAACTGAGACACTGGTGGCTGACACACATACAGTGTGCCTGGAAATCTAACCACAAATCAGCACCAGATATAGTAAACAACAAAAAAATACACATCAAAATACCATGACACTTCAAACTACTTTTTTTCCCACAGACTTTTATATTTTACCCACAGTCAAGACAGCGCTGAAAACAGGCAAAGAGTAGCCCTGAAGACTGTCACACTCTCTTTTGTCAAGTTTATGTTTCAAGGAGATATTCCCTACTTAAGAGGCCAAGGGAGCCCGTGTAAAGTCCTGGACAGACAAGGAGCAGGCTGATATAAATACCAACACAGCTAAGAGCTCCTCTCTGCCTCACAAGGACCCAGACCTGCAAGGACAAATGACCGTCCCTGATGTTGTCCCTGAGTCCCTGTGCTAAAAGAGGCCAGGTTAAGGTTAAGAGGACCTCAGCCCACCAACCACCAATGAGCTGCATTCACAAAGTCAAACTTCTCCTCTCATGAGAAACCTAACCAGGCTCGTGTTTTTAGCTTGACATAACCTACTTTGCATCCAGTATTATCATACAGGTTGTGTAACATGAACAGTTTTGACTGTAGCAGAAAACATGCCAAGAAATGTAACGGTTCAGAAAGGGGCTTTTGGCTGCGAATTAGGAATTAATTCAAGCTAACTAGTTTTCAGGTGTCAGTGAAGGATGTTCCTTGACTTCCTGTTTATTATCAGACTGACTGGTGTGGAAGCTCCCAGCGGAGACCAAGTGTTAGGGATTAACATGTCATCACAGAAGGGGGAACACAGACATTTTGACAGTTACACCCGTGAGCCGAGGCTTCATCTAACACCTGCCTCACACCTCCTGTCCAGAAGCGCACCTGTTCTGACACAGTGTGAGGCTCAGAGCCATTCCTGGAGCAGTGTTTACACCTGTCCAAGCCTCAAAGCAGCACACCGCGATGGGGAGGAATGAGAGAGCTGACGATCAGGAAAATCATGGAAAGAGGAAGATGCAAAAACAAGAAATTGATGGAAATTTCCTGTGGAGAAACTGGGGTGGAGTAATGGCAACGCCTGAGCACGCTCAGCAGCGCTGTGGTGTCGAGGTAACATTGATACATGGTGTGACCTTACTTGTAATGCCAGCCTTAATCTACACAAGTGGAATAAATGAAGTGGGGCCGCTGCGGACGTGTCACCCAGACTTATAAAGACAAATCCGCCGCCGCTCTGAGCTGTGTACATGTATTCATAAAAGTCAGAGAGACGTCTCGACAGAGTGAAGTGCCCAGTATTGCCGGCTGGCTGGTGACGAACACCTAGCTCATGTTGTCATGGCTGCGTGGAGCTGTCTATCATTAGGTGTAACACACAGTGAGGGTAGGGGAGAAGTGAAGGTGAAAAATAGACAGCAAGAAAATGGCCTGTTGAAGAAAACTGAGGCTTAAAATAAAAAGCAAATTATCATAAAGAAGCATCATGTACGGGAATTATTCCACATTAAATTTAAAAGGGGGTTATTTGACAACATGTAAAAGATAGTTCAATGGTTTTTAACACTTTGTTTTTATCACAGATGAAGGGAAAGCTTAAACAATGAGAAAATGCAAAATATAATCTGTTTACCTGAAACTTGGAGCAGGACTTGGCAGCAAACCAGTAGTTTAAGGACCCTGTTTATGACCTTTACTTAAAACTTATCAATGAGGAAAGTAGTATCTACACTTCAAAAATGATTTGTGAGGATAATACTTGAACCTCACCCTCATTTAAGACAAACTGCTTTATTGCAAATCCCAGTGTGCTGACACTAACACAACTTGTCATAACCTCTCATTACAGTGTAACGATGGATATCCTGACAAACAATCTTTTCAGCTGGAGAGCCGACTGGCTGTCAAGTTAGCAGTCAATTCATACTTGGCAGCCTTTTTGGCATGTAGTTCAAGCAAAGAGCCGTCATTGATCACTGTGCGTTTAGTCAGTTTGCTTCGGAGCAGCGGGCGCCGGTCGGATTGACAACGGCCCTACCTTGATAGATGCTGGACTGACAGTGGACATATGGATGCTGAGCACTGACACATGCGAGGGGCACTGGGATAAAGGTGTGTCTAACATGCCAACAAACTCATGTCCACTATACACCCTGCCCCCCCTCCACTGTCCCCCAGCCCCTGTCCAGTTCTTGCTCTGACATGGCTGTGATTAATGCCCCTGGCCAAGATGATGATAATAATGATCATAATTAATCAAGGGTTCTTCCTGCACCTCTAGGAGCCAACATTGACCTGGAAAAGACACCAAGACCTCCTTTCCCCTGTTCTCCCCCTTTCTCTCTCTCCCTCTCTCTTTCTCCCTCTCCTCCTCCTTTCTTCCTTGTCTCACTGACAGGCCTGAACCTCGGCCCGGCAGAAAGAGCCATGCATTATCCTGCCATCACCACTTCTATTTATATCACACCGTCCATCACTATCACTTACTCTCCTCCACCCGCCTTTACTCCGCCCGCCTCTCCAAAGTGGAGTTTTCTTGAAGCTGCCCCATATTTCCTGGCGGAATAACGCTACCTATGCAAATGGCTGGGAGTCAAAGAAGCAGCCGAGGTGACAGTGAGAAACTAACATCATAATTTTTAAGACATCCTCAGAAACAATGTCCAAAACAAAAGCCACCACCTCTTGCTGCCTGAGGCCTGGGAGTCTCCCTCGCTCCCCTCTGTAGCGTATTCCTGAAGGTTTGGCATACTACGTATGTTGTGTGTGTGTGTGAGAAAGCATTTTTGTGAGGAGAGTGTGTGTCTTTCACAGATTTCTACAATATATGCAGTGGCAGAATGATATTTTAAATTCCTTGGCGGCTGCCAGGTAACAGTAGCCTGGAGCAATGGAAAAGTTTTTTTGTCTCACCTTCTCTTTATTTCCCCCGGTGAGGAGGATACAAAGCTCCTTTGCTCTGCTGAGTTGTACGTGCCAGGCATGTGTTCAAAACACCTCCCTCCTCCCTAAGCTACTCAAATGCACATCGCATACAGCCTGTCTTATTTTTTTTATTTTACTATCTCTTAATACACTTTGTCCAAAGGTACTGAAGACCTAAACGCAGGTGCTGACAGTGCTTACACATCACACAAGGTATTAACCCTGCGCTCAAATATATAAGGTACAGTTACCAAGTGCAGCTCTGATTTACTGCCACAGTGTCCTACCCAGTAATGCAACGAGTTGCTTTGTGTTGTTACAGCAAAAGGCTGCACCTTTTTTCATTTTCTTCTCCTAAATATTTTTCTGCCATTGGATTTTTATTCATTTATTGTCTCTGGATTTTTGTCACTTTGCACTCTGACACATTGCTTATCGCAGTCTGTATTTTGGGCTTTGCTGAATCTCAGAGAAATCACTGACACCAAATCCCCCTGTACCTCTGTGCCAGGCCCAGCCACCCACAGCGGATCCTGCTACAGAAACAACTGCGCATGACATCATCAGAGCTCGACCCACACATGGCAGGAACAAAAGAAGACCTACATTTACCCCTAAACCAACCAGGTGGCCTACATTACCGAATTGCATAAGATACAGGATCTTTTCTTGTTCTTCACTCATGCTGTTTCTCATGCATTACAAAACGTCTCACAGGCGGCTGTGCCAAATTGGGTCTTAAAACAAACAGATGAATACATGGTACATTGCCTGTTATTATCATTATCGTCATCGCTGACGCTCGTCCCAGCCACTAAATACATATGTACTAAAAATTCACAATAGATCTGACTCAATCTGAGCCAGTAGTGCAGCCTGCTGATTCACAATGCTCTTCATCTCCGTATAAGTGCCATAATGCTTTATGATCTGATTCCAATTCTATGTTGACACCATGAAATTAAACGGTTACATCTCACAAATGGTAAAACACAAACCACATTTGCTCTATAGCTCAAGAGTCAGCGTGGTCCCACAGTTGAGAAACAAACTGTGGCCTCGGACAAAATTTTCAAACAAATGATAGTAATGATTGTCAAAATAAAAAAAAACAAACAAACACATTGACTAAAGTTACAGTACATATTCAAGCTGATGACAAGCATGACAGAGAGAGAAAATTAAAGTTAAGCTCTTATGCATACTCAGGGTCATACCAAGTCTTATTAGCTGACACACTATGATTTATCAAGGCTGCCTTTGTCTAGAAGTGTCAGTAGAGAGCTGTTTTCTGTTCTTGGATAATAATAAGTCGTGCTGTCCTCAGCCCAGCAGTGCTTTGAATCTGTTTTGGTCGGAGTTTATTAGGTCAGCTACCCTGCAGAGACCTTTACCATACTGCAAAGCAACAAATGATAAAGGGATGGATGTATGGACAGAGGAAAAGAAGGTAGAAAAGGATGCAGAGAAAGAGAAAAAAGGAGAGGAAAATCGAAAATGTCTCTGGAGTCGGGGGAAAAGATAAGGCAGCCGTTGCTGGCAGCAAAACAGTCATCTTCAGTCACTGGGGCCAAAGTGAAGAGCCTAGAGGCACTGACTGTACAACTGGTCTGCCAAGCGCGTGTCTGCTAAAATCTAAAATAAAGGCTTCTTATCAGAAAAAAATACAGTATGTCTCCAATGAACACAAAGATGCTGTTGATAACCTTGCTGAACATCATCTCTCTCAAGGAAGCTGAAGGCAGGGAGGAAATATTGACAGAAATGTTTTCAGATTATATTCTCATGACTAAATCAATACACAGATGAACCATCTCTTCAGAGTGGAGTTAGGATGGAGTCATCGTGAAGGTCAAGCAGTTAGCCCATTAAAGAGGCAGCTAGGCGCGCAATTTGGCAGCACATCTCTACCTCCTCCTACATGGCATGGAGGTAACAACCTTGAGGAGTTGATTAGCGGTAGAGACGGCTCCCACGACACAGGAGAGCCCCACCTCATAAAATCCTGGGCTCGGTAGCAGAACAAGGGAGCCTGGGAGAGGGGAACTGGAGGGAATTCAAGGCAGAAGAACTGCCTGCCGGCCTCATCTTTTACAGGACAAATTAAAACCACAGCGGAACAAGTCATAAAACAGGAAATAATGAATTCAATTATACTTTTTAGTGTTTAGCGGCTGCTGGTGAGATGTGCTGAGTGGGCAACGTGAGGCACGCACACAGCAGCGGGCACAGGCTGATGACTATGTTGGTGGCGCTGAGCTTTGCTGAGGGCTGCGTGTGTGCTGACTGCATGTCTGCATGCCCCTAGGAGCAGTTTAGACCTCGACAGGGCCTTCATTAGCAAATGAATGACTCTTAATTGGCCTGGCAAATACACAGGATGCTTGTTGATTATAGGCTGTTTTTTCAGCCAGTGCTTGTACTCCGACACAGATGCACAAATACACAAAGTCTATAAACAGCAAGATGCAACTAAACTAGCACAGAGGCATGCTTTAGTGCAGGCAACGCTGACAATAACTGTCATGTCATCAAAATGACAGACAGTTCATGGCTCTGCTTTGCCAGTTTCAAAAGCAGGACTTCGGCTGCCACCAAAGGATTCTGACAAAGAATTCTGGGACATATTCTCTTTCTTCAGCCTATCTATACTTCTCTCTATCTCCCACCACCTATTTTTCACTCTTGTTCAATCCACTCTAGTTTGTCCCCTGGCATTAGTAACACCTCAGCGGGAGGGAGAATCACAGACAAGAGTCCTGGTGTCCTAGATTCAGCAACACTGGCAGGAGCACGGCACATACTGGCCTGTCCTACTAGCTGCCATATAGGACTCAAAAATCAGCCACACATAGCAGCCCAGTTTAAAAACAATACAACAGAACCCACAGGGTCTCCAGCTACTGCTCACACACACACACACACACACACACACACTTACAGATGATGATAAAGAGAGTGAAATGTATTATGTTTAGGATTATTCTATGTTTGTTATCTCAGTAATGCCATCAGCACACTCTTCTATCTATGTGTAACAGTGTGTTTCTGTGGGATAACAGATAGTACAAAGGTATAAAATAAAAACATGGAGTAGGAGAATAAACATATTGATTTATGACCTAATATTTGTGGAAGTGGGAATAAGTAAGAGTCAGAACGAGGGGGAAGAAAAAGCAGAGAAGGATGACGAGACAAAGACGGGAAAAAAAGCACTAGTGACTATCTCAGTGTCCCTTCTATGCCCCAGCCCCTGGTGCCACTCACCCACTGCCAGCCTGCCAATTAAAGGCCTGATTAAAACCGACAAAGTGTCTCCAAATGAAGAAAGAGCTGTTGGAGGTCTTAACTGCTGAAGCCTGTCAATTACGCTGCCAGAGGAAAGTGGTGAGGGAAGAGCAAAAGGGTATGGCAATGACACGCAAAGCAGGGGGCACAGATGAATATAAGATCCCTCATTCTATGCTTCATGATTCCCTCTGCTCCTTCAGAAAAATGTTTTAGGAGGAATTTTAGTCATAGAACAGAGAGGCTGACTTATTGTAGACTGTGAGCTGAAAGTTGGAAGAAAAACAAACAGAAGAAACATGAATACAAATGATTCTACTTGTGGAGAAAAGTGTCAAATGGTGGACTGGAGGTATAATAAACATCACAGACCAATAACACAGCGTCCTTTTTGTTACGTCTTGTTGCACGCTGCCATTGTAAGTCATAGACGCCCCATAGTGATGGGCTCAACAGCAAAGCCCTCAATCCCAGATAAACCACCCACAGTGTACATCAGCTGCTAAAATATGATGGTATTCTTGAGGTCATAAATCTTGTTTTAGCGGGATGGGAAGAGAAAAGAAGCCCGTGTCTCCCCTGCATCGTTACAGCTGCTTCCCTGTGGCCCATTCCACCTCCATTTAAGCTAAATGTCAACTTTTCAGCACTTTTTTTCCTTTTGCTTCCTGTAGTTGCCATTTGTTTTAAAGGAGTGAGAGGAAAGTAAGAAAATAAGTCAACAGGAAGAAAACTATAAAGAGTTTGTTGTCAGCGGCTTTCAGGGCTGAGTGGATGGCCGAATGTTCTATAGTTTACAAAGAAGAAAGAATCCAGTGGAGAGATAAAATGGATTCCCGATGTGCCTGAATCTCTAACACAGGAGCCAATGATATGAGTAATGAGGGTTGCTATTTGTTATAACAAAGTCCTGCACCTGGACTGAAAGAATAATTTCACATTCAACCAGAACTACAATACTCTAATACTTCATAAATGTTATTATTATTTAGACATTAATCATCATTAAGAACCCTAATGATATTCTTTCGGTTTAATTAAATTATGTTTTTTTTTTGTTTTTTTTTTACTGGGTGGTGCCAAATGAACGTACTGCAAGATGCTCTGGAAAGGCGCTCAATCATCTACAGCCAGATGGCTGTGGATTAGGAAATAACTGGCGTGCAAATTCACGTGGGCTGAATGGAAACAGGGAGGCACCTTGGCCATATGACTGCCACTGTCAAGACTTTTCAAACATGGTGCAAAATAAAAATTCAAATACAAAATACACTGCAGAAAGATCTCACGGTGCACAACATTTCTGTGTCCTGCTGCTCTGAAACATGTGTGACGTGGTATTACAAACTGTATAACAGCCCAAAATCCACCAATAAAAAGGACACACCTGGGCTTCTGTTTAATGTATTCATGCTATTTGCTGTTTTTGTTACAGTCACTTTTTAAAAGCTGGTCTGCTACTCGGGGGAAAGATTGCGGTGGTGTCAGGTGAAAAACAGCAAACAGATGAGAAAGCGCCTGCATGCCTCATAAAACAGAGATCGCCATACAATAACCATTTCCTTTCAGCAGACAGCTAGCGAACAGACAACGGGGCTGAGGCGGAGAAGCCAACGCACTGGCCATCTGATAACATTAAGCGCAGCGTATCCCACCACTCACAGTCTGTCTCTTTTCTTTCCTGCTCTCTGTCTGTCTTTCTTCTTTTAGGAGATGAGAGAAAAAAAAGAGAACGCTTGAAAGAGCTTGAGAATATATAACAATACATTAGGAGTCATAATATATTACAGCAAATTAATAAAAATAAAAGACAGACAGAAAGGTGGGAAGCCAGAAAGACAAAAAAGAAAGAAAGGCGGGAGACAAGAGAGAAGGTAAGAGCCAAACAGAGAATAGGCCCTATTTTTCAGACCAAGCAGAAGCCCTAAGGGGCATGCATTAAACACTGTGTGAGGCAGACCTCACCCTTTACTACTCTATTCGCTTATTCAGAGGGGAGGCAGCCACTGTTAATATTTCATGGGACAACCAACAGAATAAGGAGGTGTAAGCTCATGGGAGACCCCTAAGCCCTCCGCCACTTTCCCCCTTGCTCTGGCAGTCAGTCTTCAAAAGTGTCCTGTTGCATAAGTATTGTGTGTTTGCGCTGTACATGTATTAGCATGTGACTGTGCTGTGTCTGTCTCTTTCCCCACTTTTTTTTCTGACATTGCAGACTTAATGCACTGAAGAGCGAGGCTGAGCGGTCAAAGCACCCATTCAGAGGATTAGTGATGGTAGCAATGTGATCTACCTGTCCACCAGCAAACAGAACATAACTGCCTTGAAATCTACCCTGATAAGAGCACCACATTATCCTCCATAGAAAACACTTTTCCATTATCAAGTTAGACAACAAACAAGCAGACATTACTATAAACTGCAGATCATTACATCTTAAAAGCCTTGATGTCACAGGCCCGACTTGGTTATTTGCCTTAAGAGTGCTTTGTCCACTTCACCAAAACCAGACAACTGACTTTTTTTCTTTTAAGCCAATCATGACCCTTTAGTGGGCAATTGTAAGATGCTGTGTCAGACATCCACAAATGGCCTTTTTTAAAAAAAAAGTGAAAAAAGTGGCATCCTTCATTGGTACACCTCAAGTGTCAGTTGAACAAAATGAAAAAAAAAAACTGCAAAAGCGGGACAGAGTTTCAAAGAGTACAAAAGACACACAATGAATCCAGTGCTCTGGTCTTAGGCTGGAAGAGGCACTTTGCTGACTGTGTCCCCTGTGTGCCAGAGCAGGAGGACAGTCCTTTGTGTTGCAGAAGTCTTGGGCCACTGAATTCCCTGTTTCAGCGATTCTTTACTGGGGACAGATCCCGAGAGGTGCTGTTTCTCCCTGGGCACCCCCACTGTGAATGACATCCACCTTCTGTTCTCATGTGGAGGGGCGAAAATGGGCCACAATCTGACCCATTTCAATGACTCACTCAACTACTTGAACCCAAGGGTCCTTTAATGGCTGAAGTGATGATAGGAGAGGTCGCCTATAATCACTCAGAAAATGGGCACACCAATCTGGACACAAGAAGGCCCAAGAAAGAGTTACAGGAAGCAGGCAGTTTATCGAGCAATTAAAAAGTGTATATATATATATATACAAATGATTTTCCTAAGCTTCTAATACCATTGTTATATTTTCATCACCTCTTGTGGTCTCCTGATCAGTCACTCAGCCACCATTCAGCTTGCCAGTCATTCATCACGGCGCTCGTCAACTGGGAGAACACAAAAAATTTGCTGAGCAAGAATGGAATGAAGTGCTGTGACTGGTTTACAGGCTGGCCTCAGGCAGAACATGGTGATGGAGAAAGATACTGTACAGGTCTGTCCCTCTGAAACCGTTACAGCTCGTCCGGATGGAAATGTTTTCATAAGCCTATCAAATTCATCAAGGGACTCTTTTATGGGGTCATAAAACAAAGTGTGATAAATACAGTGCCTCAGGTCAAAGAGTATTTTAGTTCTGATACCCACGGTGCAGCCGGGGACTGGGCTAGACTACCTTATGGCAGAGCAATTAATCCTCTCGAGAGTGATGTCAAGCCCTGTACGGCCAGGGCGAGAGCACAACACTCACAATACGGGTGGGAATTCAAGGCAGCACCCTGACATTGTAATTGTCACACTTTAACGGAGGACAACACCAACAAACTGTTTAGAGTGACAGAAACAATGGGAGGGAGAAACAATTGATTGAGCTGGTATCTTAATGAAGGAACCACTTGTCTGACTTGTCTGTGGATGTTAAAAATACTTCTTTGGATAAAGTAAAGAGAAAACGCTGTTGTCCAACTGTGGCACAGACAGGGCTTGAAACTCCCTTTTGAGTTTGAAGCTAAGTGGTCAGGTCTCGAAGAAAATGTCACAATGCCTTTCTAAGATGTCTATCAGATGGATGAGCCAGATGGAAGGAGGCTGAGATGACAGCGTAGTTTCAGGGGTCAGATGGAGAGGTAGAAGAAGGGGGGGGAGGAGAGCGAGAGAGACACTGAGCAGCAAATGAATGCAAAAGCCGCAGAACACCTTGACAGGCAGATATCTTGCTATGCACGAGATCCACCTCGGGGGACGTCTGGCTAATTTCCTGTGAAAACATCAGACTACTGAGGCAGCAGGCAGCGGGTCGAGGTATAACAGAGAACAGGGAGGAGGTAAACTATTTTCATTTCCTAGAAAAAAGTCACGTCAGAGTTTGCTCAGTTGGCAGTACGTACATGGGACAGGTGAATAGCTAGAGAAGTGAAGGATGGAGGGATAAGACGGGCAGTGTTGGCGGGTTGTGACGGGGCTGAAATGGTTGCAATGGAGAGAGGGTTAGGGTGAGGAATAGTGGTGATGCTTTGTGATTATTCAGCCCGTGCTGAATAATCCTTTGCATCTTGTTTGGGGTGCCCTGGCCCCATTATACCAGGTCTGTCTGCAGCCCCAGATCCTTGCGACAAATCCTCTCAAACACACTCCACATAAATACATTAACATTTATTTCCACTCTTTCTCTCTTGCTCTCTCTTTTACAGACACACACAGCCTTGGTTTTCATTGCAAATAGCACCAGGGAGAGGCAGGGATTGAATGGCAAATGACAAACTCTGCTCTATATTCTCTGTAAAGGAAATACGGCTCCCCACTCTCATGACACATTTGATATATAGCCATTGCAAATTAGCCACAAGGCTGCAAGTGTGGAAGGAATTGATATTCCAATCATCTGCATGATATAACTGCACACGGAACAACGGCAAAGTCATCTGTGTTGCCTTGATTAGTGAAGTACACAAGCAGGAGAATACAATTGTCCGTCTAAACTAGAAGCATGCTTGCTTTCCAGCAAAGGCCTGCGTCTAATAGAGGCAGCATCCAATAAATTTTTACAAATATTCCAAGAGAAGCGGGAAGGCCGCTTCATCAGTGGGATGTGTTGATAAACAGTGGCGGAGTCTATTAGCAGATGCTACCATCAAGGACATACACATCAACCCTATCAAATGGAGAGAGGAGAGAAAGTAGAGAATGGAGGAAAGAAAGAAAGAAAGAAAGAAAGAAAGAAAGGGAAATGAAATGAAAAAGACAGAAGAAAAAAATAGGTGAAAGAGTGAAAACTGGGGTTGTTCTCAGAAAGGTCAGGCTGATTGTCTCTGCCCAAATATGCTGGCCTTTTCAAAATTAACTTGGCAAAGGCGATATTTTCCACAAAGCCGGCATCATGAATCAAAGAAGCGTCTATAGTTCATCCCTGAAAGCAAAGCAACTTGCCTCCCTGTGTGCTCCATTCTCTCTACTGACACTCCACCCTCCCGCATAGAGCTGAAATCTTCAGTAATTATGTAATTAACACCATGGCAGGCCTGATTTCAGAGAGAGTACATTATAATTGCATTCAGTCGTTCATTAGTTAGGCCAGACATTCGATACACTGTGCGCAGGTGCGGCAGGGGGCCAAAGGCTACTTGTTTTTTGGAACGCAATTGCGGTGTCAATGAGTTGATTGGTTTCTGCTTGATATCGCTGACAGGACAGGTTTTTGTAATTTACCAATAATTACCCTCACTCCCTGATACAATGAAAAAGTCACCGGTCTCTGCTAAGATAAACCAATCGGCTGTGTTCCCTCTGCTCCCTGCCTCATGGTCTGCTTGTCTGGAGTGAATAATGTCCAGCAGGACTGCAAATGTCACAAAAGAACATTTTTGTCTTCCAGGTGCATGTGTAAAACTGTATTAAATGATACTAAAGCAGTAATTACCTGAGTGATAAAGGCATGTTAGGAAAACCGGCAAAACATGTGCTGTTCAGCAATGATGTATTGCATTAGTCAAAGCAGCAGTATGTCTCTGTGAGCTGTTTTTAATGGATTTTTTAAGCAGCAGTGGGAGCCAGTAATCTACACAAACAGATCATAAAGTGGTAGCTTCTGACTGTAGCAAATTCACTGTTAGCTTTAGACTTTAATGGGTAAGACTGGCAAAAAGTGGGAGAAATTTCTACACGCTTTATCCTTTAACTTATGACTCAACTAAAGCAATTCACACTGGGTGCAACATAATTAAAAGGAAATTTGTCCTGGTCTGGTATCCTGCGATGAAATACTTTCCTTGTGATTAGTGGATGGATAGTATCACACTATTATGATGTTACAGTCTGGTTAGGCAGACAGACAATTTGGTCCCAGTAACACCAGATCTGTCCCTGTCCCTGTGATGATTTCTTCAATTAAGCCTTCCTGGCAGAGGAGGCCAAATGCTTAACTAGGCAGAATTGGAGCTGCCACTAGCTAGAGGTAGCAATGGGCTCCACTTCAACAGCTCATTCATCAGCCCCAGCGCTACCACTGGGCCACCTGTTCTGACACCATGCAGGGATGGAGTCATTTGCATTCTGCTCCGACCGTCCTCTTTCCCTCTCCTCACTTTCTCCCCTTTCTCTGCCTATACAACTTTTAAAGTTCCTCAGTGGCAGCTCTGGCAGATAATTGAATACCAGGGTTTGATTTAGTTTGAAATCAATTTGGGAAGGGGCTTTTCATTCATTATGCTCCTTGGCTTTGGTACTACGTCTAAAATCCCTCAAACTTTGGCATAGGCTCGAACATCGTCAATTCAAAGTGAAATTAAGCAGCCCTGAGTTGGATTGACAGGCAAGTAGAACATAATGGGAAAGGGAGGGTTTTGTTGTCTAGGGACTCGACTCTCCTCTCCTCTCCTCTCCTCTCCTCTCCTCTCCTCTCCTCTCCTCTCCTCTCCTCTCATGTCTCCTCTCCTCTCCTCTCCTCTCCTCTCCTCTCCTCTCCTCTCCTCTCCTCTCCTCTCCTGGGGAGTCTCTCCACTCTGTGCTCTTTGTCACCACCAGGTGCTGCTGTGAAATAAGGAGAGAGGCGTCGACAGGAGGCAGCCATGCACATAGCTTGACATTTTAGCCAGCTCCCTGCAGACACATATGGCAATTGTGTGGGTGGATGTGTGGCTGCCCTTACGTGTAACAGTTTGCTTCCATGAGCATAGACTCGCATGTGTGTATGTGTGTGTGTGTGTGTGTGTAGGCATACCTCTATTTTTGGTTTACATATATAGAGTTCACGTTAGCTCAAATATTAAAGATATTTCATACATTTGTAATCTATTTATTTGCTTGTATACAACTTCGATATTAAACTGTAAAGTCGATTAATTTGGGTCCATGTAGAAAGAACTGTGTGGTCGGTAAAGCTTATTTAAAACAGCATGCCCAAAGTTTAGGGTCTCAAAAACAACTGGATATATACACGAGGTCATACAAAATCTAAATTTTTCAATATTTTGTGGAAAATATTTCTACAAGATACTTTCCATCTTCCCTGGTGATGCTTTTCCAGGTCTCCACTGCTGTCATTTTTAGCTTTATCCTGGCCTTCAGAAAGTGGAATGCAGCTCAATCAGATTGTGATCAGGTAATTGACTCAGGCAGTCAAGGATATACCACCTTTTCATCCTTAAAAGCTGTTTGGTTGCTTTGGCAGTCTGTTTTGGATTGACATCCTGCTGAATGATGAAATACCGCCCAATGATTTTGATGCATTTGGCTGCATCCAAACACAAATGTGTATAACTGCATTCATCCTCTGTCAGCAGTGAAATCATCAATAAATGCCAACGTGCCAGTTTCAGTGGCAGCCATACATGCCCACATTATAACAGAACCTACAGCATCTTTGACAGATGAGATGGGTCATAAGCCTTTTTTCCTCCCCATTTTGATCGAGGTTGCAATTTCTTTCATCAGTCCATAGAACTTTGTTACAAAACCCTATTGAACTGCAACTTCGTATTTCGGTTTTTGAGGCTTATCAGAGGTTTACATCTTGTGATGAACCCTCTTAGGTTATGTTCATAAAGTCTTCTTTTACTTGTTGAAAAGGAACATCGAGTGTGCTTCCTCGAGAGCATTCTTCACTTGCTCTGCATGCAAATGAAGCAAAAGATTTTCCAGTCAGCCACAAGACTTAACACTTTTCAGTCTACCAGGCTGAAGCTGTTTACCATTTTTAATTTTCCTGCGCACACCTGCTTTTGTAGAATGTACCCAGCTGTGGGTTTTGGCACACTACCTGTGTTTGATAGCTCTCTGACAGTTAAAAAAAACACACATATTTGATCTTCATTTTTGTCCTCTTTACTTGCACGGCCAACTCTTCACCTGTCATACTGACAGACCTCCAACTCAATCGAAATGGCAAGTCTCAACTTTTCAACTTTCAATCAAACCTGAGCTCTTTTGTACATGAGCAAACAGCACATAGCTGCCTGAGCATCACTCAGTAGCCATGTATCTAATTGCTTTAGATCAGTATTTCGGCACTGTGTTAACATGGCTATATCTGCCATAAAGTTCCTTCTAGATTGATGTAAACCTGCTCAAATTAAAGCTAAGATTTGGCACATGCAGTATTCACTATTTTCTTTCAAATTGCATTTGCCAAAGCACAAAAAAACAGGCAATTGTCCAAATACCTGCGGTCTGAACTGTACATGTTTGCAGCAACATCCACCTGACAACAAGACTGAAACATTGATCACAGTTAGTTATAAATCGATGTAATGAATTATACAGTGTGTTAGACAGCATAATAGAGCATTATACCTTCTGTGTTTGAAAACAACTTCGTGCAATTGTGAAGAAATATGGAAGTGCTTAAGGACAGCCCGTTCACTAAGCACTTTGCTGGGTATAAGCGGACTGTAACACAGACTAGAGCGTTGAATATCAGCTTTCAATAAGGAAAAGGGATAACATTATCGAGAGAACAACTGCAAGGAGAGCCTTAACTGAGAGGTATGCACAAATGGACACTTGGCGTCACAGCCACTGTTGGGGACATCAGCGGCAGATATCATGGCATGTTTTCTCCACTTTAAAAGCAATTTCTTCTTTTGGAGCCAAAGCCCCCGCCACACATCCACCAACTCCCTTATCTTCTTGTGTGCTTGACTCAATTGTCATCTGTCTGACTTGAGGCTGTGTTAGATTGTTAAAGCCCCTGGATATGGTAATCTGTGGGCTGCTCTGACCTTGGGAGAGTGTGTTTGCAGGGTGTCAGACCCCCTAATTCATCAGAGACAGGCCATTAGCTAGCTATCCAGCCACACAAATACACAATAGAACGGGAAGGAAAGTTCTCAGGGTAACAGCAGCAGCCCCTGTTCCTGAGATATCATTAGTTACTGCCTTTCAAAACTGCTGAATTGGGACACTTACCTGACTTGCCCCATTTTTTGCACCACAAGAGCCAAGATGTTGATGAATGGATGTATGAAACTGTCACTACCAGGATATGGAGAAAATAGGGTTAAGGACATATCCTTGCCAATGTCTTTAACATAAGAGACTAATGCAGAAACACAGACGACAGTAAAATCAAGAATTCACCATTGTTCACATTTCCTTGGTATGCTAATTTAAACCTAGAGATCAGCAGTATCTACGCACAGTTACATTTCGAGTCCCCCTTCGAAGGATTAGTGAATGAAGGACAGGCTATGTAAATTGAGCATTTTCAAACAATTTCAAAGATGTCGAAGGGTTGCCACACGAGGTCAGTGGTTGTGAACAGCCTCATATATCTAGATGCCAAGCGAGATGGAATAGTAATTACTCCTGTGCATCTCTGCGCAGAGACACAGCGTCTATCTTGTAAGCGGCAGTGATTGACAGCCTCAATAAGCGACTTGCATCGCGCCCCCTGCCCTCCGCCTACATGCCCCTGCGACAACTGGTCAAACCCATCGTCTAGTGACCCCCAGGCGGGGCGTGGGTGACACCCCCCTCTGATAATCCTCCCCATCACATCCATCATGCCACCCTGCTCACCCCATGAGAGGGCACAACCGAGGGAATCTAATCAGGCAGTCTAATTGAGGAGCAGGGCCAGCCAATACGCGGCCTGGGAGGCTGCCTCTGCCTGGGCAGGCTCAAGGGACGTCAATAACACTCAGCGGGTGTCGATTCATCAAACCTCCTTAATGTCATTAGCCCTGAGAGGCTTGCTTAACCCACCCCCCCACCACCAGCACCCCTGGATCCCCTTCTCTCATGCTTTAAACTTTCTCTCACTCACTTTCTGTTGCCTCCTCTCTTCCTTGCATTTCTAAATCTATCCATCTCCCACTCACATTATTCTCTCAGTCATCAATCTTTCCATAGGTAATAATATGTTCACCTTGCAAAACAAGTTCAGGGCTTGCCTAAAAAATGTTATATGTGCTTCTGTGTTTGGGAAATTAGCATGCGTACACTCTCACCACCTCCTTTTCAGACTAAACTCCCCAACTTTTTTCAGCACTCCTACCTTTTTTCCTGTCTCCGGCCCTCCCTTTCTGCCCCCAATATGTTCTTCCTCTTGCTCTCCAACAACATGTGGCGTATATTCCAGCTGTTTATTAAACAATGCCAGAGCTTCCGAGGAGCAGGTGATGCAGTCAATTACTCCACAATTACCTGGGTAATTATGCAAAGAAGGAGAGAGAAGAGCAGTAGCAGAGGGATGAAGAGGACCTTGGCAGAGGTGGATCGGTTGCGCTGGCAGTGGTTGGGGCCCAGAATGGCAAGCGATTGAGACCTTGAAGTGACAGTGCCAGGGAGAGTGCAGCTCTAAAGGACGATGCGCCCCCTCACCTGCCAAAAACATACACTCACACGCACATAAACAACCACAAACAGTGCTCCGAACACTCAGCCTCTGCCCCTCTACAATGACATCCTGATGCCTGTGTATGTGGCTTTCCTGAGTACTCAAGCCTGCTGTTTTTGTTTTGGACAATAACTATACAGTGTTTCTGTGTTTTTCACTCCGCTGTTTGCCTCTACTCCGGTGACAATTAGGTGTCTTACCTGAGAGGCAACAAAGAAAGGAGGGCAGAAGACAGGAAAAAGCAGGAGAACAATGTAGCGGCTGGTAAGGATGGAGGGGGGGGAAAATCAGAGAAAGGAGCAAAGGTGGAATAAGAGCGGACAGGGAAATCTGTGGGGAGTTGCATGTAGTCCACATAGTCTTTATGCTAATGCTGATTAAATAAGTGGGGCTGCTTGCGTCCTTGTTTTTGCTTTCAACATAATTTTTAGCAAGTGTGTGAAGAACGGCCACATTTGGAAACATGCACATTTCCTTTCTTTCACTCCTACTCACTACCGCTAACAACCAGTGCTGCTCTGCAATCATCCGTGTGGACTATTTTACACATTGACACCGAAGCTCATGTCAAGCGGGCCTGACAAGCATGTCTTGGGGTAAATTGAACCATACAGTGGCTATTCTGAAACAAAAAAGAGTCAGATGGAAGAAGAGGGCTTGGCATATTTCCTGCCAAGGGAGCTTTATGTGCTCGGATTGAAGATATTTTCACTGGCAGGGTGAATACTAAATTGCTTAGTGTCAGCTCATCACTTAAGGAGGATTGTTGGTGGGTATAATACTTCCCCGCACATGGCTTCTCCAAATAGTCTCAAGCCAGCCAACCCCTCTTAACTCTCTCCAAGCATCCTGACGTGATGCTGTGGCTGGAGTCCTGTCTGTGGACACTAAGCTTTCAGTTGTGACTCCCCAAACTCATCACTTTGGCTCAGATTCGTCTCTATGTCGCAGATTAATTAATAAATCCTCTTCAAGAGGGAGGTTAACTGACCAGTCAAAGTAAACATGACCACATTTTACCCAGGCATGGCTGAAGTAGCGGAAGATGGCTGGTTTTGCAGCAAATGAGATGGTGAGCATTCAGTGATCCCGCGGAAAAGCACAGCCCTTTTCCTGATAAACTGCAAAAAAAACAACAAAAAAACCCCACATTTGTCCTTGGCTATGTTACATTCGTTTTTCTCTTTTGTCCGTTTGTCCATCTGTCTGTCTGTATCTAAGGGGGCAGAATTAGGTGGTCACATGACCATTCTGTGTTAGTGAAGATGGGCATGAGGGAATTACCTCACAGCTCCGTATCTTAAATCTGTGGGATTAAGCTCCATTAAACATGGAGCGCCGCCAAAGCTTTATCTCTGGATTTCACTCTGAGACAGAGCAGAGAGTACGAGGAGGAGGGATTCAGGAGGGAGAAATAGCGAAGAAACGTCCTTCACCTTTATCGACCAAATTATATAAAAAAAAAAGCTGGGATGAGAAAAATTGCTTGCCTGTTCCACAGTACAATGGTGGAAAAAAAGAGCTTGGCCATCTTACACTCATGTGTGTAGCACGCTTAAACATCCAGACAGCCTCTCCAACACTAGCCTCTACCTCTGGAGCTGCTCTTGGCATACACATGTGTAAAACAGGCCTCTCCCTTCGGCACATTGGTCACTTAACAAGAAATGACCACTACTGAGCTTTAGTCCCCTTGCTGTAAGACAAAAACACACACTTACTCTAACATCAACTGATAAATCTAAACCAATTTAGTATTCCATTTGAATAGTTAACGAGTGTCTGGTGAGGTTGACATTTTGCAGTGGTGAACTGAGTCTTTTTCTTTGCAAAGGCAAAGTTTACATGGTTTCATTTGAAAAATCAAAGAGCCATATGTAGACATTAGCACATTGTCTGTGTCCACCTATGCTGTCACACAGAAAATTAACCAGAGCTCCGGTCAATACATTAACTGTATAGCTGGAGATAAAAAAGGTGAGCGTGCTGGGAGTCGGGGTGGTCCAGTGATGAACACCTCCTGCGTCCTCCCTTCATCCTCTTACTCTCTCTCTCTCTCTCACTCTTCTCCCTCCTCTGGGCCGTTATTGATCTGATCTCCTCCTCTCTCAACTGGAGCCATGATTCATGTTGTTCCGACTGGCCCTCACTCACCACACACAGACACAGCTCAGTCATGCCCTCCCCTATCTATCTGTCCATCTGTCTCTGCCTGCTCTCCCTCTCTCTGGCCTCAGGCAAGTCAACCTGCTGTCTACACAGGGCCACTGTGGCCCCGTTTGCTCCTGTGGTCCTCTGGTTATTATTATTATTATTATTACTATTATTATTAGTCCTTGAAGTGAAAAATCATCTTTCCCCATTAGGCATCCTTCTGTAATACCTCTTAAGGGATTTTATGATTTAAATTAACATTCAAAGATGACTCAAAGATTATGTTCTCACTCTATCAGCTTTACATATCGTGCATGATGAAAATCACTTAAGAAGTGTATACAAGGAGACATTCAGCTAAATAGTGGAAGTTTTAAATATATTTCAAAGTTTTCATGTAGCTCTACTGCCTTTGCAAATATTGATTAGTTTAAGAGGTATTTCTTGTCCTACAAGTGATTCAAAGAAAAATTTTCATCAATTTCTCTGCGTGCCATGTGCTATTTTAAAAATATATTTAGCATTCCCTGTTTATTCAGACTTCAACTTTCAAAGTGTTCCCGTCCATTCCAATGCAGAATGTTCATTTTCTAATGAAAGAAAGCTAGAGGTGGAGAGAGACACAGAGGACTGAGGGAGAGAGAGAGAAAGAGAGGTGTACAGGCCTTGCAGGAGCAGAAGCACATAAAAGCCCAGCTTCAGCCAAGGCCCCTGCTCCAATGTGTAGAAATTAATTGAGTGAAAAAAATCTGCTGTTTAAGGTTGAGGTGGGTTATGGGAGGCAGTGTAACAATTGTTTTCTGTTTGCCAGGGGCTATATATCGTTCATTCCGGCTTTCTCTCTCCTCTCCACTCAGCACTCGCCTCTCCCTACCTCCCCACCCTCCCTCCTCCCTTACCATCCATCCACCTTCTAAGCCTCTCCTGCTCCCTCCTCTCCTTTTCATCAGTCTTTTATTTTCCACAGTTTACAGTTTTTCTGATTCATTTTTATCTCTCCCATTTCCATCTATCACATAGGAGATTTTTTGGTATCTTGAAACGTAATTTTCTCACAATAACAGGCTCCATTTATGAAATGAGGTTTTACTAAATCCGTTTATGTGTATGTTCGGCAAGGAAATTCACTCACATACATGGCATATATACATATAATAACACTATTTTCCCCCAGAGAGTCTTTCAGAAAAACTAAACATGTACGCAGATGCAATCATTTGTGTGTGCATGCGTGAGAGAGAGTGCACATGTGTGTCAGTGCATCTGTTTACATGCATGCATGCATCATTATTTGGTGACAGTGACAGTAACAGGGGACCAGTGTCGACACACAATGCAGAACAAGCTTAGCACCCCCTTGGGCTTAAACAAATGACTCATTCTCTCTTCAAATTTAAATGTGCGACAGAAATCCACAGAAGTCTGCGGCTGCCTTTCATTTCAGCATTATCAAAAAAAACCCCCAAAAAAACGACGAAACATCTAAACAGCAACAACAAGCAAATCTAACAGAATCAGCATTTAAAATCAACAAAAACTGAAGAAAAAAAGGAGAGACAAAGATGCATGCGCTGCAGAGGACACAGAAGCTAACATCTATTCAGATTACTGTGAAAAAAACAAGGTTAACAGTGATGTATCAGCAGGGAGTGGAAAACGAGAGAGATGTAGAGTGCAATACAAACAGAAGACAATATGATAGGAATAAGAGAAATAGAAGGCAGGAAGACACAACGTTATGACTGACAAAACTAACAGATCACTAATGAAGAGACTTTTATCTGCATTAGTATTTCCTGTGTTGCCCAGAGCAGAAGGGTTAAAGCTGTTTCCTGTGTTAAACTCCTCTTTAGCACCCTTTCATGTAAAATATCAAACCTTTCAATATCACTCTGAGGAAAGCGCAGTTGCTCACCCAGTATAATTCTATACAAACACTTAACTATTCTCTTTGAACTTTGCGGTTCCACTCATTATACCTCCTTTGAAGAGTGAATGTTAGAGCATTGGTACATTTTGATTTTGTAGTTATTAAATGCAACACAGCAGCAAATTATATCTAAACCTCTGTTTTGCTGGTTAATAATACATGGGCCATAGGCAGCAGAATAAATAGCCAAGCAAAAAGAACGATAAAGGTGGCCAATGAGCAAGATGCTAGAGTGTAGCAAATTCATCTCACTGCAAACGTCAACAGGAAAATATTTTTGCAGATGAGGCAGAAAATCTCCTGTGAAACTGAGGCTTTTTGAGTAAAGAGAAGATAATGTCACTGGGTGACTCCTCCTTAAAGCCTTTGCCTCCTCTGTCCCACAGTCCTAAACACCAGCACCAGCATTGCCCTCCCTATCTGTAAGACATTTAAGAACCAAGTTTGGTGAAGACGAGGTGGTTCTACCAAGGCTGCAAAGGAAAACTGCTGCTCTTGACATAGGGGCTGGCCTTCACTACAAGAATAGCTTCATATCAACAGAGAGCTAAGTGGCTTTTTCAAAGAGAAGAAGGAGATGGAGGTAATAAAGACAGAGAAACAGGAAACGGAAGCAGATAAAGTTCAGGTGAAAGGGTAACTTGCAAGCTTAGTAAAGGCATATCCTGAAGAAATATACAAGACACTTCAAGCAATATAGTGTAACACATTTTGCAGGTTTTAAGGAAAACAAAACCACTCTTTGATTCTACTTTATACTCAGACATCAGCTGACCCTTTGGTCCTGGCCTGTAGACAAAAATGGCAACAGAAATGTGTGAACCTGCCAAAAGCTGGGTGTAGATCATAAAACGCAGATTTTGCAAAGGAGTGCCATAAGGGAGGTAAGAGTAAAAGTGATGCTGAAACAACTTGCTTTTCTTTGAACTCCTACCTTTTAATTCAAGTGAATCAACTGCATCCAGCAACGATCTGAGATCTAGACCAGAGTGGGCCCTAAGTACATAACAGTGTGCTCTTTATCACTTGGTAGTGGAATTTTCTGTGCTGTATGAATTTCTGAAGAGTGTTTTGGCCTGGATCTGTGAAATGGTAGAAGGCAGAAGCCTTGGTGAAAGTTTTTCATTAACATAAAACTCAGGCCCTTTGTTGCCCAGGGATCTGTGTTCTGCTCACGAGACCAAACAAAAGCAGAATTCACACACTGGTGCAAACCACAGAGTCATGCAAAGCCTGCTCACCGCCTGAAGTGCTCTGTTTTATTCACCCCTTCTACAAACTTCTTGCCCCCACTTTGCATATCGGGTGCTGGTTCTGCTCTACTATTTCCGAGGAGGTTACATATTTCGAACTCAGTTGATTTGTCGCACAAGCAGTATTAATAAGGATAACGAGAAATGTGTGACAACACAAAGCATCCTTGTTTCTATCTCAAAAGTTTTTCTTTTTTGCAGATTTTCTAATGGCTTCAAGTCAACTTAATTTCATACTGTGATCCATTATTCTTTTGAATTGGTTTTTACCACAGGAGCAAAGAGGGACTATAGCTGCTGCACAGCTCTCCCTATTTCAGTAGACCCAAGAGGGATGTGGGGAGCTGCAGTGGGAATCCTCAATAAAGCCCGGTCTATAAATGGAAGACAGAGTTCTCATATTTTGCACCAAATTAAAATATTTCTCTGTCCGTTTTCTTGGGGACATTTTCTCTTTCCCCTTCCCAATAAAAAAGAACACCCCTGCAGAGATGCCTCAGCATGACAACACCACAACACGTGGCAACAAGTGGTAAATTAAATTACGGGAGCTGTCGATAATGCACAGTTTTTTTGACAAGCTCCTTATATATTCACTCCCTACAGCAACCTTTACAGAATTAGCCTCTAAAAACGGTTTGCTGGACTGAAATGGTAATAGTACGGTCAGCATGAAAGGCAGACCGAGGGCTTAACTGCTGCTGAGTGATTTGGCAATTGTAAGATGTAAGAGATGAAAACTAATTACTATGGGCTTAAAGGAAAACCACGAGTAAAGTGGACGCTCCCAAGGCTGAGGGTAAGGTGTTCATGAGGGAAGGCTTTGGTTCAGTCGCTAATAACAACATAACAACCCCCATTAAGCCATTATGCTGGGACGAGGATCACGGCTTTAATCTAATGTGTAGGATAAACAAAAAAATGTACAATAATTAAGAAGGGTATCCATTTTAGATAACCAGCCCCAGCACCCTACCCACTGTCCATGGTCAGATTTAAAGCTAAATCCAGCAATTTCTAACAAAGAGCTCAATAAGAATGTAATTTGTAACAACTGATTGTTGTTCATTATTATGCCATGGAGCTTTATTTATTCTCTCTTTCCAAGTTTCTGTTTACCTTGTATTATCCTGGAATGAGAAGACCAGCAACTTAACCATTTTCTCATGCCTATGCAGCCACTCAGTATTACTCTATGTGAGAGTTGAAGGTTAGCTGAGTTATAACCATGGAAACTGTTCTTTAAAATATCACTCACAGATTGCCCTTAACTCCTCCACTATCAGGTAATTCAAAAGGGAAGAACTAATGTGTTCTAAGGCAATAGAAAAAACAGTGAATAACAAGGCAGTCTCCAGGAGAAGAGAGAACACGACGCAAAAAGTAATCAATTTACTGCCTTTACAGAGCAGACAACTGACTGTTGTCTAGCAGACAGCATTTAACTTTGAATAAAAATGTAAAATACTAACTTTTTATTCTTTGCTGAGGGCATCGCCTGTATCAGTAATCTGATCTTAATTTCACAGTTGACTTGGAGCAGGGGCAGGAGTAAAAGGATGCATGGTGTCACCTCCTCACAGAAACAGGGCTTTGTTTAGTGCCCTCTCACATCTGGCTTCACAATCTGGTGATATCAGCCACTGCATCTGTAAATCACTGTTACCACTGCTACTGAAAACACATACACACACCCAAAGCAACTCCATTTCACAGATCTGCAGCTAGTTTCATTATAACTTGTGGCCATGAAATTGTAGAATGTTATTTTTTTTCTACCAAGTTTAAAAGAGCAGCGAAAAAGGAACACAAAGCTGTGCCTCAAGAGAGCCATGTGAATTCAGATATTAATTTGCTTAAATGGACGAAAAACATAAATGTTTGATTTGTTAAAAAAGAAAGGGATAGACTACTTGTAAAAAGAGGAGTGAAATGTTGAAGGTCATGAGATATTGAAAGCCAATGCAGTGTAGCATCCAGCAAACATCCAGTAGCATCCACTCCATTACAACATTAGCAACTAATGTTTTGACATTTGTCTTCATTATTATCAATGAACAGAGGCGATTGAGCCACCAGCATGCTCCATTACCTTCCTTCATTGCACAGTTGCACAGTTGAAATCACACATTAGGGTGGATCCAACATAAAATGACAAGTTACGGGGGCTAAGGACGCACCAGCTGATTATTTAGGTGGTGGAGGGTGAGAGGGTTGGGTGAAGGGATGGTGGGGTGGAACAGAGGCAGGAATGGGAATTGGGGAATTTGTAGAGAACTGTACTGGCATTAAAGTCTGGGGAGCATGGGGGCACAGAGCAGCACAGCACACCTTAAGAAGAGAAGCTCATTTCAATCGGTATAATTAGCCTGTGGTAATGAAATAAGTCAGAGGCACTGCCACCTTCACTTAAGAGAAAATCGATCTCTGTTTGAGGGAGTTTATTAAAGCTTAGGAATAATGGGAAGATAGGATAGAAGAGGTGGAGGAGTGAAGGAGATGGTGGTTGAGCACACATTACCAGCTAATCAGCTATAAATAGGTGGTAGCATTGGGGTAGAAGCTTGACAAGAAGCAGGAGAGAGATCAGTTGGAGTTTGTCAAAGCAGATGTGTTTGAGGCCTCTGCTATTTCACAGTGAGAAGCCAGGGGATGCTAGAGCTATGCACACTATAAGACATACATCCTGAATATAAAGATGACATCACTCTGTGGGACAATAAAGCCAATCAAAACCTGGCATGACCATGAATCTGGACTGATAAATAGTCATTGGACATCCTCATTAGAGTGATCCCTGTGGAAGTCTGCCATGGTCAGGAGCTGGTGAACAACTTGGTAAGAGCAGGGTGTGGTGAGATAATTACTGATGGACATTTCTCCTCAGGTGCCCCAAATGCATGATGGTTGATGTGGGTGCTGCTTGCTCATTTATCCAGCCGTCTGGCCAACTCACCTGGAGTGATGGGGGAGACGTCAGGAAGGCAGGCTGCTATTTCACGGCCTGTTAAGCGCTAATGCCGCAACATGCCCTGCGCTCCAATTTTAGGGAACAGGGAGCATTACCGCCCAACTCAAGGTTCTGTCCGTCTGGACTGTGGACTTGGACAGTAGTGTGAGGGGGGTCGGAGGCAAGGAGAAAGAGAGGCAGGAGTCGAAGAGGATAGTGGAAAGTCTACTGAATGAATTAAAAGACTGACAAATGAAAGAAGTAGAGAAAAGGGCAGGAAGAGAGAAAGTATCGCAAAAAAGAAAAAAAAACAGTATTAGGCAGAGACAAGGAGAGGGGGGAGAAAGAGAGTAGAGCCTTGGTTTACACGGGCTGCTGAGCTAGCACTGCGGAGCAGACAGGACAGCAGCAGCACACGCTGACATCTACTCCTGCCATGCAAGGCTGCCTCTCGCAGGCCCCAGAAGGCCCCTTGCTCCCGGACTTGCAGCCTCTCCCTTGCCAGATCTACTGAACATCACCAGCCTGACCCACCCACAACACTTGTCCTCACTGTGCACTAAATCTGGCCCATGTAATAACCACAGAACCTCCATTAAGCACTGAATGGCTGGGGAATCAGAGCAGCTACAGCCCAAAGTAAACGATGTAAAGAATCTCCTGTAAAAGAAACGAGCTTATGCTCAAATTATGTCATCTCTTTGTGTTCCGCATTGAGAAGGTGTGATGTGAATTATGCATAAAAGCAGATCTTTCTTTCTTCCTTCTAAATAAAGTAGTAAACTGAAATGGATAGCTGTTGATCCTCTCCTGCAGTCACTGAACTGAGGACAAAGGCCAAGTCATTTGTATGTGCATACAGTAAACATGACTGTGCATGATGGGTCACAGTTTCAATCACAGGCTAGTTACAGCAGTGATGGATCACCACTCTCACCACCTTGCTCTGTCAGTGTTAGGGGTGAGGTGTTTAGAGGACATGACTCAGGTCCTCCAAGGCTGCGAGGTGTGCATGTGCGCACAAACACAACAAAACACACAAGAGAGCAAAAAAAATTCAGCCCAGACAAAGTCTGCACTGTATGTTTATATAGAGTATGTGCAATAGCAGTTATGGTCCAATTTCTATAAGCTCCCATGTGGCCTTGCAGTCCTAAGTCAGTTCCTGGTTGTGTTTTCTCTTCCCTCCAAACTCTCATATTCATACCCTGAACTCGCTCTGCTGCTCACAGACCAGTTAAATCTGGAAAATAATACTTGTTACAAGACATGGAGGCTCACAGACAAACTCACAGGATGAAGCTACAATTTCTTCCAAGTTGCTACCAAAGCCATCAGTGTCTGCAAGTGTGTCTGTGACTCACGATGATTTTGCTCCAGTAAATTCTTACACTCATGTTACTGCATACTGTACATTGCACACTTTAATGATTTAACAATCGTACTATATCTGAGCCTTCAGCAGCTTATTAGGACTTGTGGACATACAATACTGTGACTGTTACAAGTGCAGCATTTAGTGTTCATTGCAAGTGTCACGGCAACTCAGCTGGGCATATGTACACCAAACTAAATAAAATATGAAGTGAATCTGATGTGCTGCCTTGAATAAAAACCTGTGTTGTCCTATATTTCAGGAGAGTCCTCACCTGAAACACAGCTGAAAATGACTGTCACAGCTATGTGAATATTTTATTACAGTGCTTCAGAAACATTCATGCTGCCAACATGTCAGAAACTTAAACTTTTGTATGTCTGTTATCGTTGTTGGTCCTAAACCAGGTTATTAGGGCATTATCGTTTAAAACTGGGCTGGGGTGGTATAGCACACAGCAGTAAATTGTGTGATATGGACTTATTAGCAGTATTAGGAAAAAGTGTGCATGAAGTACACATTAAATGCACTGAATGTTTGTATTTTTCTGACATGGGACACTCTTGCTTACTGAATGGCAGTGTGAGAATGCACATTTAAGTGGGCTGGACAATAATTTAGTTACCCCTTTAGATTTTTGAGCCTTTGTCCTGTTTCTGCATCAGCCCCTTTTGGATTCTCTGCCGGTTTTTGGTCTTTGTCTTTAGCCTTCCCCTTTTCGCATTTTTTGCTTGTCATTTTGATACTTGTTGTTGACTTTAGCTCTCACCGTTCCCCTTTGGTTGATTCTGCATGCATTAGCTATAATAAAACTGGGTTTTCTTATCAGTATCTCGGAGTTCTGCATTTGACTCGTGTATGTTATGGAGCTGTAAGAGCAATTTGCCAATTGCGGAAGAGACTCCAAATAAAAACAGCTGCTTTTCTGGTGTATTGACCAGCGGAGATGCTGGAAATAGAAAGCACATCACAGTATTCTGAGAGGGCAATGCTTCCATGTGTGTTGCGGCGTGTCTTGTTGATATAGCAGGCTGCAGAAATAAGGCAGATATGTGTGAGAAGCTCTCAAGGTCAAAATTGTACACTTAACATACACCCACAGGCGACTTTGTTAGGGGCACTTGTCAAATCTCCTGCAATCCAGCACAAAAGCTCTGTTAAAAAATGTAATTTTCCAAAGCTTCCACATATGTTTTTGTTTATGCCAAAAAGGTTATAGTTTGACTCTATGCTTATTATTAAGCTCATAGTGAGTGGGCAAGTGTGAACTCCATTATACTTGAGAGCAGTCCTCATATTTTGTCCACAACATTAACATACAGGAAGAATAGCATGTAATTTTAATAGTCTTGATTAGTTTCCAAGTCCATCTCTCAAACTGCAATAGTTTGCTATTAATTTCTTCCAAAGTTTATTAAGATGCATCGAGAGCATGGAGAATGATGCAGGCAGCCTTGAAAGAAATTTCATCTTGCTTGATGATTGCTCCCGAGCCCTTGGTTCAATCCTGTCTGCCATTCATAGCCTATGGGAAGGTAGATGTCAGGCTAGGAAAGCCTTGTAAATTAAAGCCTCTCTGCAAATGTTTACATCATATATTAAGTGGATTTTATGGCAAAGACCAGGAAACTAGCTTCTCCCCAGTACCACCAACAAGCCCTAATGGCCATTCATGAGCAAAAATTAAAAGGTGAAATTGTCAGCTATGTCTTCTCTATAAGTTTGAGGTTTTGTAGTTAACTAAGTTTTTATAGCCAGTGGAACTGCATCTTAATGCACTTCTTGCCTTGCTGTCAACACATAACTCTGACAGTTGCCACTTGGCTCCAGTGGACTCTGTGTAGATGCCAATAACACAGGGAGTAGGCTGGTCTTTTTAGTTTTTCCATTTATGTGAGAAACTAGGCCACAAAGGGCAGAACAACTTCCCAGTTCCTGTCTGTACAGGTTTATGTATTCTGAGAGTATTAACAAAGTCAGAGCCCACGCACTAAACATTATCTGAACACAGCCTGTCTTCACACATTAATTCAACCAGAATAATGCAAGTTGGCTGAGTAAACCGTCCTTAAAGCCAGTGCTGTCAGAAACTGGAAATATATGTAATAGTCCAAAAGGATGGATGTGTGGAGTCCCAACAGGTTATCAGACCACTGCAGGACCAGAGATGACACTGAGCTGGCTAGGTGAAAGAAGAGGCCATTTTCTTGGAGTGACAAATATCTGGAGGAGCACAAACAGAGAGCAGAGCCCCTGTTGGGAGAATGCCTGAGCTTTGTCTTTGTCACACTGTGTGACACAGACGCACAGCACCACTCCCCGAGGTGTGCTGTTATGTGTACATATGTGCACACACAAACAAACACACATACACACACATAGACATACGCACACACACGAATGGGAGTCCAAAATCTCTCACTCTCACATCTCGAACTCCATCTCAACTCCACCACTGGGCTTGTGGCATCAACGCTTGTAGCTAAATGTGTGACAGAGACTAGCACCCAAACTACTGAAAGCTAAGGAAGTGTCTAAGTATAAGTCTTGCCTTGTCTCATTAACAGGACTGCTAATAAATCAGCCAAGGCCCCAACACTTCACTGCCACCACATCAGGCCTATCGAGAGCCTAGGTGAGCCAAGGACAGATACAACTGGGCCTTTTATGGCAGCAGCTGGTATGGGGAGTGACTTGGAGTGAGGTGAGGGAACACTAGCTCCACAGTACCACAGTACTGCTTTGAGCCAGCAAGATTAATGTAGGCTCTCTGGAGCAAAGGCAACATCCAGAGCTTTAATAAGGTACAAACAATCGGTTCCACTCCACTGGCTTCCCAGGGAAAACTATTGTTGTGCCGCATTGTTTCTTGGTGAGGCTCCTTGGAGACACAGGCTGACTGCAGCATGTGACTGTCTCCATTACAGCCAAGGGAGAGCTCACTGTAGACCTCTGTTTGTCTGTGTCAGGATGAAGGCTGGCTCTCACCCACCCCATACCCACCCCCAGCCCGCCTCTTTCCCCATTTACTCCTTCTAAATCCAAACTCTTGTCAGCCCACTCACCTCAACTCCCTGCACTTTCAACTTCATGTGATCCTCCCGTGTGGTCTTCCCGTCTTTCCTCTTCTTCCAGCAGTAGCCATCCTTTCTGTACTTCACCTTCTTCCTATTGTACAGTATCATCGACCCATTCTGCGGCCTGGATCCGTGGAGACAGGACAGAGGGAGAGCAAAAGAGAGAAAGATGAGATGAGAAGAATTTTTAGGCAAAGCTACAGCACAGCTTGGGGACTCATTTTAGAGATGTACAAAGAGGCCTGACACGAGTCTGCGCCAGGCAGAAAATGCACCAGTGACTTAGATGACAAGACTTCTTTATGGTGTTTTTCAGCATTGGTATGCACAGTTTGACAATGAACAAAGCACCCTTCAGCATACATTTCTTGCACTGAGAAGTGTGTGCACTGTGAGGAGTTAAAGTGACACTCCTCTCTGAGTAAATTATATGAAGGCCAGTGTGTAAGGCCAGCGGGGTGGGGGGGGTGGGGGTGGAGGCATGGGCTTCCTTACTTATCTCTCATTCATCCAACTTAAATGAGTTGTGGTGTTGGAAGTCCCTAGGGGAAAGAGAAGATCCTCGCTCACACTCCATTCATAATTCATTCTCTCTCCACCAGACCACAGCCTTTAGGCTCATAATGATATAATGTAACTATTTGATGATAATCTGCCTTTCCACTTCGATTTGTAACGGAGGCATTTGGCGCTCACTGTTAAGCATTAGCAGAAAGTGTAGCATAAAACATTTATGGCTTTCTCAACAATTAGGGAACAGTAAGACATAGTTTTGTGTCTATGCATTTGTATTTGCGCGTGTATTGTTGAGAGGTTATACATCATCAGTATTAATCCATACATATACCACACCGAACGCTTGGCACAGTTTACCATACACTCGTCCATGCTTCCAACACACGCGCAGTTAGTCGTGTTTCCATCACTTCAGAGGACATTATATTGATTTACATTCATTTCCTGGAAAATTAACTTAACCTTAACTATTACTTTTTAAACCAAATCTTTCCTAACTCTGCCCTGACTTTACAGTATGAGGACCTGAATTTGGGGACAAAAAGCAAGCCCCCCTAAAACAAGTCCAGTCCGTCCATTGTGACAATGCACACATATTTATGTCCCCACAACATAAGAAATACAAGTGAACACACACTACACACAGCTGCTGTGATTTGGAGCGCTCCCAAATGAGAACAGGTTTGCCTCGGAGTTTGATGCCGCACAGTGAATGAATGGGAAAGCCGCCTGCCCAAGCTGCTGAGGAAGCAGTGTAACTGAGGGGGGCTTAACCATCCAGTCAGCTGGTGAGCCTTGTTAGCCTTGTGCTCATTGCTCCCATGCATAAGCACAACACACAACACACACAGACATAAAAAACTAGAAACACAAAAGCCGGAAAAATTCCCATCAAAGCAGAGAGAGAGCGAGCAAGAGAGAGAGAAAGCTGAGTTGATTTGTGCCGTCTGCAACAATAACCCAAAATAAGAAAACCCAATGGTTGTTTTGCATTGTTTTGTTGTTTACTGTTAAATTTTTTTTCTACGAGGTTTATTTATAATGCTGCATGCATCATTTTGCAATGCTGCCTTTGGGGGCCGGGGTGTGTGTTTATCTTGGTATCACTCATCAATCATTTTCCTGGCTGGATCTCAGGGGCCAGTGGAGAAGGAGGAGAAGGGGGAGGTGGGGTCCCTGCAGTCCCCCCTCTGTGGCCCCTGACAGCACCTTCTAATGAGAGACGCCACTCACACACTGACGTGCTCACTCCGCGCTGATCTCCCTTCCTCCCTTTCCTCCCCCCTTCCTCTCTCCACAGCCCTCTCTTCTTGCCGTCAGTCAACTCAAGCTGTGCACCAGGGAATGTCTTTGTCTCCTCCCTCGCTCCAACTCCTTTCCTGCTTTCTTTCTCCCCCCTTGTTTCATCTGTCTCAGGATCCCTCACCTCCACTCTCCCACACCTCCCTCTCTCCCGCTGTCTTCTCCTTACTCACTCCCCTCTTTTGTTTAGTAGTTAGCATACTTTGCAGAAAACAACTATTAAACAGACATCTTTATTGGTCAGTTTGAGAACTCCTCAACGGCTCTACGGGATATACACAAAGTATAAATTGTCTTTGGTTTACAGCATCCGTAATGTCACCCATCGTGGATCTGTGATCATAAATGGCACTCGTGAACTAAGAACTTTGCAGACTGTTTCAGTCACAACGTGTACTCTTTCAGATTTGCATCCCAAATGTCAGGTGAAGGATACTCATCTGACATGTCTACGTCAGCACTTGGAATCAATCAAACACAGAGATGGCCCTCTCTAAAAGTTTGATGCTATTATTTGTTTCAATATCATTCCGGGTTTTGTCCTTCAAAAGATACAAGGAGTGTGTGCTTCTTAAAATGTAGCTCTGCGTGAGACAAAAAGATGGGCGCGGATGAGATAAGGCAGAAAATCAAATGACACAGGGCTATCTGATCTCCTCCAGAGCACTGGAAATTGGGGTGAGGCTTCGGTGTCAGAGGCTCCATGCCGTATTTATCGGCTCGGCGCAAAAACTTATTCGCTCAGCTATTTTTGAGGGCTGTTAGGTAGATGCTATTTTCAATTCAAGGCACTTTGGACCCAGAAGAGAGAGCCTATACACCCATTCTGGGGTAGGTCTGAGGCAGAGACCAGTCTAAAATGCATGCTTTGGCAACATAATGTGTTTCCTCTCCCTCCTGCTGTCTTCCTCTTTCCCTCCCACTCATCTCCTACCACTGTATACTTAGGCGTTTCAATTAATCTTATCAGAATTACACATATTTATACATGAGGGGAAAAAGCTAACTGCTCTGTTATCAAAGAAGCGTGACAGGAGGCCCTCTGTCTCAGATGCCTAAATGTGGCAGATTAATATGGAAATACTGGCCTCTGACAAAGTGCACACAAGCTCCACAGCTGCCTCTCTCTTCTTTGGAGTTTGCAGCGATAATAAGCTTTACCCTGAGGGTGGTGTTAGGCCTTGTCCAGTCCTTTAGGAATCATTCATTTACCCAGGTAATGGCATTCGCTCAATCAGATTTGTTCATTTGAAAAAGTCAGGGGAGGGTGGGGGTTTTATGAGGCTGGTGACGTGTTCAGCATGGATAAAAAGACCTAAGCAGGGGAGCCCTGGCCCACAGACAGGCAAAACGCTGCACACAGTCTCAGCTCCAGCGTCTGAAGGCCTATCGGCACGAACAGAGAAAGGAAGAAAAAGCTAAACACACACAGACAAATCTGCGTGAGTGCGAAGGAATCTCCTGCCAGCAATGGTTGGTGAGGAGGAGCTGTGGTGAATCATCCAAAGAGAATAAAAAGAAACACAACATGTACTCAATATATTTCTTAAAAGACATAAACGCAAAATGTACTCAGTTCTCTCAGTGTGTTTGAGTGTAAGACAAGATTTTAATTGCCATTCCAGGATATAATGGTAAAGAATTCTGTGTTTTGGGTTATAGTCTTGTCAAAAGGATGAAATATTTCAGTCTTGGTGAGGTGGTGTAGTCCAGTCTGCCTTATTCCCTGTGATGCTCTGGGTTTGATTAATACCATACAGTACATGCTGTTTTTCTCTCCAGCAAGCTCCTACTGACATAGGAGAGGATAGGATAGGATAGGATAGGAGAGGAGAGGAGAGGAGAGGAGAGGAGAGGAGAGGAGAGGAGAGGAGAGGAGAGGAGAGGAGAGGAGAGGAGAGGAGAGGATAGGAGAGGAGAGGAGAAGATAGGAGAGGAGAGGAGAGGAGAGGAGAGGAGAGGAGAGGAGAGGAGAGGAGAGGAGAGGAGAGGAGAGGAGAGGAGAGGAGAGGAGAGGAGAGGAGAGTTGGGCTGAAGAGGCTTTGAAGATCGGAGGGTGAGCTGGTTGGGGCCTGAAGAGGCTCAGGAGGGAGGCGACACCTGCTGTTCTCAATTACCCATCAGAGCCTTCAGCCATCACAGCCTTTACCCCACTGTGTCAACAACTACACTCACACCTACTACCTAACCAAACATATCCACACACACACATGCACACACGCACGCACGCACGCACACACACACACACACACACACACACACACACACACACACACACACACACACACACACACACACACACACACACACACACACACCCACACACACACACACACACACACACACCTGTATTTTGTGTCACACACCAATCCTATTAAGTATAAATATGAGGACGAATATGCCCCTGAGCACTCGCACACAAACACTGCGCGCATGCACATAAAGTTTCTAGTAACCCTGTTGTTCCATCTAGGGATAACATTAATAACAAGGAGAGTGACAGAACATCAATAACACGCTGATGTTGGTCATTACTGCTTCTGTCAATCACAAGTAAAACATGGATCACGAGTTACGGCACACATGTGCGCGAGAACCCATGCACACATCTGGAGCTGCCAAAACCTAGTCGAGGCTTTTCACATGTAATGTAATTACAGTGCAAGCAATGGTGCTCTATTAGATGGCACATCATCTTTGAGCTATATGTGAGAGCAGAAAGGTGCTGGCTCCGCGTCAGAAGCCCCTATCTGGACGCATCACGTGCAATTGATGACTCGCAGATAAGCCGCTCCTTTCAGCTCTGCCAAAGAATGCATCAGGAAGTGGGGCGTTCGCTAAAACTACTTTAAATGTAAATCTGCCACGGCCTCAGGATTGAGATTCATCGTCTGCACTGCTCCGAACCCCTCCAACTCCCCCGCTAGCGCGCCTATGTCGAGACGCCGCAGGTCGCATTCCTTTTTGACTGCCAATGAGGCCTCAGCACCTGGTCACTGTGATGCCCACAGCTCTTACTACTCTGGTCCTGAGTGGCTTCAGCCCTCAGCAATGAATGCTCAATGATATATGATAATCAAGGAAGTGCGGGGCAGTGTGGAGGGTCAGTCAGCTGGAACAAGTCATGTAGCATCTTTTAAATTATATCGTATCATCTCTCGTTCTCTCTTACATATTAATAGCTTGCTTTCGACTCTGGACTGTCAAGGTATTAAGGATAATTAAGAGAGAAAACAGCAACTGACATGATTTAGGCTGAAATGAATCATGAAGTTAAGTTTGCCAAACATGGTATCACATACTGATCTGCAAGGCTGTACAGATGGAGCTCAATGTTTGTTTACCCAATGTGTTCAACTAAATACAACAGTAATGATGAGAGGGTAGCTGGGCCCCTGGAGTTGTAATTCAGGATGGGGAGACAGATCGTGTGCCTCCCCTCTTTCGCTCTATCTATACTGCTGGTGATTGCCACAGAACCGAAGCCCCAGCCTACTGCCTTCCAGCACAAAACAGATGTTCCCCCCACACTTATCTCAATGAAAAAATCACAGACAATTTACAAAGAATATAAATTACGGCTGTAGCGACAGTGTCAGTGTCTCTGTCCCTATAAGACCTTGTAAAGAGGATAAGGGTGAATTGGTGTGGGAGGGTGGGTGAATTGTTGGGGGACAACATAAGGCGGATGTAAGCAGTAGGGGAGGAGGGTGGTGTTGCTCTTATCTGGTCCGCAGCAGCCCGGCAGAATGAGAGGGTGGCTGGTGACTGGCGGTGATGCTGCGCTGATAGCACTAAGCTGGTTTCATGCACATTTCAGGGAGGCTGCCATCACTGCTCAGACTTAAAGCTCTCAGCTGCATCCAGTGGAGGTTTGGATGTTATTTACAAATAGCCATGTCATACACTGGTTACACCGCTCAATTCTCTGTGTCAACACACACACACACACACACACACACACACACACACACACACGTAGCAATGAGGACTAATGTGAGGCTTTGATGTACAGCTTAGGTGACACGGAATTTGAATTTCAGTGCTTGTAAGGTTTTGACTGTGAAGACATTTCTTATTCACATGAAATGCACACTGTCACTGTATATGAGTGTGTGCGTGCTTGTGTGTGCGTGTGTGAGAGTGTGTGTGTGCATATAATGTGTTTAACTGGTTTAAAGTGTTGATGACTTTCAACTGCTTACCCAAAAGGCTTCCATATCATATTTTTGGTGAATGCTATTTCCAGTCTTTAGTCAGTGTGCATATGCTTACTTGGAAAAAAGCGACTACAGAGATGATGATTCATACCTCACATCCTCTCCGCTAATCTTCACAAATCATCCATGGTGTGTCTCAGTACGTTGTAAATGAAGGTGCCATCAAAATGAAGCTTCTCTACAGCCCAGCTCCTGCTGACAACTACATGCTGTGTGCATTGTGCAAGTGCAAACCTAAGTCCTGTAGCACTGCCTTATTATGACACTTTGTAAAGAAGATGCTTTTGTATTTTCAATAATGCATAGCCAGCAGGGAATTGCTTACAGCCTTATTTTATGTCATGGGGTAGAGTTGCTGTTTTAGCAGCTTATGTTGTCCCATGGTATGAAAATACTAATGCAATTAAATCTAAGTTGAACTGGACTGCAGCAAGAAAAGGTCAGGTTTTCATTATGAGTAACAACAACCTTGCTTCCTTTTAAAATGAGAAGCAGGAGAATTGAGCCACCAAGTTAATGATGTGGTCATGTATTTTCAAGAGTCCAATTTGGAGGAGAGGATCAAAGATCTTCATTCCTCTTTACTGGTTTCCTAATGCTATGTTCAACAAGTAACATAAACTTCTGTCACTGCCTTTAAGATATGAGTGTAAAAGCCCATTTGGAAATAAAAAACATGGCTTAGTAGGAGGACTAAAAAGCAAACTTTGGATTATGAAGCTGGAGCACAAACAGTAAAAGATTAAAACCTTAAAACTGACAACACTGGCAGCAGTTTCATGTGGATGTGCAAATTATTTTTAGCGGTAGTAAGTCTAAAACACCTATTAAATTTATTGTGAAATAGATATTACATTCATATATATTTTTAACGTGAAGCATCATCCTAGATTATCACAAGAGGACCTTGAAGTGCAACTTAGATGAAGGCAGCTGTATGTAGCTCCAGAGACCTGGACAGAAAGAGGAAGGGCCGAGGACGGGCTCTCCTCTGCATCATGCCTCATGCCAGACTGGGCTTATGATCACCTGGATGCAGCCCTCCTTGTCTCTCCTCCAAAGCAGTCGCTGCCACTGAACTTCCCCTATTGATCCCCCCTGTGACAGAGCACAGCTAAGGCCAGCTATTGAACCACTTATGATTAATTCACAAATCCTGCCTTGTCCACAAAAAAGGTAGAAGAACAAAGCACAAGCAGTAAGAACAACTGGAAAGAAAGGAGGATAAAGAGCCAGTAAGGTCAAAAAACTCAACTTTTTAAAGTGAGACAGAACTACTGAGTTAGAAGTGCTGCTTTACAAGATGACCAAGCTATAAAGCACATCTCAGAGTCCCTTCTGTCACAAAAGACGTCAGCACAGTGCTGCAAAAGGGGGTGGAGGGTGGGGTAGCTGAATAGAGGGAGCGATACAAAAAAGGAGTGAGTAAAGGGAGAGAGACAGACAGGAAAACAGAGAAGGAAAAGAAGAAGTATTCTTCCTCTCCCTTCCATTCCATGGTCCTATTTTAGTCATGAGGATAGACCGATGAGGGCGAGAGGTTGAAATTGAGCTGTAACTCTATCTGGGTGCTGGAGCGAATCAGAAAGTCTATCCCACCTTTCACCTGGGAATCACAGCTCTCTCTGTGCCCTGTCTGGTCACCATACCAACCAGAGCCAGGCATCATGGGTTTAATTGGAGCCCAGGGCTCGGCGGCAGCTCAGGCACAGATAGAGAGTGAGGGGGAGAAGGACAGACATCAGCCATGGTCAAGTGATGGTGGCCATGCAGATCAAATCGAATTTCAGGCATTGCTTGCATTGCAGAGCTGATATGGTCTTGAGGTAACACTAAACATATTGGAGACCAAGCCTCCTCCGCAGAAACGCTTGGATTGGATTCCAGCATGAAGTATACTGCTGGCTTCCTTCTCTGATCCCTGTGTGTGGTATGGGGATTTTACACGAACACTGACACACTGATTCGCCTCCATAAACACGACCTGTGCCAGAATGCTGGTTATACAGAGCATCAACAGTGGGGGAGCCTGCTGTGTTGGGTATGGTTTTGATATGAGACAAAAGGGAAAATGACAGGCGTGGATGGTTAAATATAGAGTCATGTTTCCCAGCAAATTCAGTGGTCAAACAAAAACCTGAAGTGAATTTCCAATCGAATTGTTGAGCTTTTTAACCAAGCGGGTAGTACTGTGGATTATTCAGCAGCATCCGCAAAAAATAAACATCATAAAGATAATTAGAATCTGTTTGTTTGGAAAAAGAAAGCGTCAGTGATTAAAATATTTGAGACACAGCATAAAAATCTGAGGAGTGGTGTATTATATATCAACAAGAATACTGTGCGAGCATGATTTCTTTTCTTTAACAGCAAAATCAAATGATAATGCTTGCTGGTAACTCCTGTTTATCTGTTGGCAATTAACAATAACATTTACTGAAAACATTTCCAGAAATGGATGCTCTGCAATGAGTTCATTTATTGATCATCAAACTGAGCTTTGACTAGCCTTTGCACAGCTGCAGCAAAGCAGTGTGCGGGACAATCAGTATGATCCAACTTTCTGCAAAACAGATTAAAGCTGCTCAGCTGGCCAAAAGATCAGAGTCTGGTTGTATTGGGAGGCTTCCAGCTGTGTATGTGTGCAACTGTGTCAGTGTGGAGCAGGGCATTCATCGAAAAGAGCATTCGTGCTCAGAGCGACTCCACTGCACCCTGAATAAACAAAGTAAGTGGGAAAAATGAAAAATATGATGGCGAGACCTTTTTGCTTTTTGACAAATCTAAGTGGACCACGCTATTCCAGTTAAAATGTTGACCACTGATCACAAAACAATACTGTACACAGATCAGCAGCAGTTGGATGAAGGAATGTCTAAGTGTGGCCTGATACTTAGACAATTCTCGTGTAGCTGCACGACTACGATGGATGCTGCTGAACACTGCCGAACAGGAAGCTTAGTCATTGGGTTTCTGAATGTGAATATTTGTCCCAGGCAATACAGTTTTGCAAGTAGAGGATCTGACTTAAACAATTACATCATATTTATGTCTGGGAGCAGTCAAAACAAAGAGAAACCCAAAACTTGCATGACTTTCTTTTCTGAGCCTGGGGATGCAGACTCTTCTTCATGTCTGCTGCTATTGCTATACTGTAGACTCTCTGCAATAAAAATGATATATATATATATATTTTTTTTTTTTACAAACTACATTGTTAAATCATATTTCTGATGTGTTCCGTTGATATTTTTCTGAGTCTGAATAATCATTTTCCAAATGCAGAATGGGGGGAAGCAGAAGAAAAAAGAAAGCATGAGGTGACTGACTGAAAACAGACAAGAGAGATGACAGGGTTGTGGGTAGTATTTGATGTTATGGGTGAAAATGTTAGTCAAGTGGTCCCACAGGGCCCAACGCTCTCTCTCACTCTATTTCTCGGGGTATGTTTGTATATGACGACCCTTGACCTCGGCCCCTGACACATGTCTGAGATCACTCTGCTCTGTCTCCGATGCCTCAGCAGGGGCCAGGACCTCGCACACACCGGCACACACACAGACACACACACAGAATGACAGAGCGAAGCAGAGTAAAAATCAACTCGGCTTCTCCTGGTTACACACACCAACGCTGATAGGCTTTACCCAGACAATGAAGATGATAGACTGTGTGTGTCTTGCTATGTTTATTTCTCCCTGACCAGCCACAGACTGCCACAGCCAACAAGGTGTGTGTATGTACGCACGCATCTGAATACACACATAAAGTAGTCAACAAGGCACACCTCTAATCATGGCCACCTCTGCCTTCTCATTTTCCAAGTTCAGTGGCCCATGGAGCACCCACACACTAAATCACATCAACAGTCTCTCCTCCATAAATTGATCCGCACACGGGCATTCTCTTTTTTCCTCCTTTCTTCCCTCCTCTTCTTATTTCTTCAAAAACATATTCAGCTACACTAAAACACACACATATAAACAAACAGACAGATAGTGACATGGCATAATAAATTCCAACCGTTAGAAGTGAACTAAAGACAGATGCAATGAGCATCTAACCATACCTTGCAGAGATGGAAGAGGTGTAACCCTCCTATTCCAAAAGCATAAAATGTTTATCCTCAGTCTGGCACAAAGCATGACTTTTACACACTTCCTGCAGCAACATTTCCGAACTACAGCAGCACACAGGCCTGTCACAGCAGCCTAGCTGATTGACTATTTCCCCCATATTTGACACACCAGTGAGTCTGCTCATCAGTCACCTCAGCAAGTAGACAGTGAGAGTTTTGGTGGGGAGTCAAGGCAACAGCCCAGCACGGCAAGAGTTTGCTTCTAGCTCTATGCTGCATATAGTGCCTGTGAGATGCACTCTTGAATTAAATCTATGTTTTATTCATCAATGAAATATGTACATTAAGTAGTATACACAACTTTACAACTCATCACTTGCTCCTCTTACTTTCAGACATCATATTCAGCAGGGTTCCTTTGAACAAATGATGCGTAGGGGAAAAAGGACTGAGGAAGATCCACTACTGTCGCCTTGAGACCATGTTAGATGTGCTAAGAATGTTATACAAAGTAAAACATAGCACACATCCCTATTTCTCATCAGAGTCTTGGGTCTGGTCCATACACTAGCTCGTGTTTGCATGAAACAGGCTTGAATGTAGGCATATGATGTGTATTTCCCAGGAAACTGGGTCAGCCTTGAAATAACACATGGTTGATAGAGACAGGAGTGTGTTTTACATATATTTGAAGGAGTCCCCTCAGCCTTCCCACACACACACAAATATGGTCTGTTGCTTCTGTTGGAGACCCTCTGTCCTGCTCTGCAAAGCTCTTGGAGGACAATGAGACACTGATCTGTCCAATGCTGGCACTGTGATGAACTACTTCTGGAAGCAATCATGCGAATTTACATCATCCCTTGACATTTAGCCTCACTCTTCACACACTATCAGTGTGGGGTGTCTTGTCCGTGTTGGGTTTTTGAGAGTGCCTGCCTGCATGTGTGTGCATGTGAAATTAAATATCTCTGCCTGACATTTAGCCTTGCTGTCCACATGGTTCTCTGCAAGGAGAGGCAACGTGGGAATGCCAGTCTTGAATCCTGCAACATATTATTTTTGGTGTGTGTTTGTTTGCGTGTACATATCTCTATGTGTGTCTGTTTTTGTGCAACCGTGTCAGAATTGGAATACACAGTTATTAAGGGGGAGGCCTGCCACTCATGTGTCTCTAGAGGGTGAGGAGACCAGACACCATATAGAAGAGAAGGCAAAGGGAAAAGGCAGAATAAGGGGAGAAACAGACAGAAGCACAACTAATGAAGGAGAGGAAGGGAGTGGTGAAAGTGTCAAGGCACCCATTGTATTGCAGGGCAGGAGCAGTAAAGACAAGCTAGTGGCCTCCACAACTTTAAGATTGCCATTAAACTCTTGCCTTACTCGTGTTTATGGTTGGCTTTGTGTGTCAGAGGAGAAGGGGATCGTAAAGCGGGGCTTTGTCTGTCTGCCATCGATTTATTTCCTTCGTTAGGGTGATGACACTGCTTGCTTATGATGTCCTAGCACAGACTGTAATTACAGAGCACTTCTGTCTTTATTGATGTCACTTTGTTAGTTTAATTACGCTATATTGGGTTTTAGAGTCGCGGCAAGAGCAAAGCTATGATGTAGGACAAAAATCATCAATGGAACATCCTCTTTTGAAGATGTCGGGTGCACAGAGTTGGGAGATAATTATTTCATAGACAGACATTTAAAATAGACCCTGTGCATCTCAACATCTACAAAGGCAAAGAAAAGGTAATCTAAAATTTAATGACTATTCCGTCTGTGATATGACCAAAGTCAGAGGGAGGAGGCTGTGAATGTGATGAGAGCCTAAATGGAAATGAAACACCTGGGTTCAACCTTGAGAGCGACTGTTTACGCTCCCAGTCCCCAGGTGCCGGGGTTGACTGAGAGTTGCACAGAACCATTGGTGTATTTGTGTCAATGTGTGAGCACAAGTGTGTGTATATAGAGTGTATATATGATGGGATGGGACCCAGGGGGAAGCAGTGCCATGTCAAGGTGACCCTTGAGTGGAGGCGGAGGAGGGAGAGGCCACCTGCTTGCTGGCGGTGGCAAAATGAGGGTGACAGCCATCCACCTGTCTGAGAACACTCTCATTCCAGACCCCATCTGCCCACCCCCTTTGGGATATCTCCTCCCCAGGGGAGCCGGTGACCCTCACTGTCGACCAGTTGACCAGGCCTCCTGTCCACTGTCCCTACAGCCAGCTGAAACTGCCACGGCTCACCTCCGACCAGAGGCCACTCAGGGGCACTGTAATACAGTACAATACATAGTGGGCTCTGAAGCAGACACTGGTTTATTCTGCTTCTCTTTTTCTTGTTTTAAAGTAATATGGGCCCCCAGGCTGTAAGTGTCATACTGTGCTATGAGTCTCCTGGCTTGGGTAAGTCATCTCACATAGCCAACAGGGAAGGCCTTTATTTGCTCCCCTTTTCCTCCTCTCCAATGTTCTCCAAACTGAAAACTCATCATGGTGTTCTGTAGCACAGATAATCGCTGGCCAACTACAGAGCAATTTGGCAACTCAAACAATGGTCACATACTGTATAGTACACCATCTATTTGTCACTTCTCTCCCTCTCTCTCTCTCCCTCTGTGCATGCAGCTGCTTGTGTTTCTTGCCATTGTAGAGTGGAACACAGACAGAATTACATTCTTTCATGAACCAATCCACCCTGTGGATACATCTCTTTATCCGAGGATGTCTGTCTGACTGCAGTCAGGGCCTATTCCTGTCTCCCATGGCTACAGACCTGTGGTCTGGACCTAGGGCTGTGTTTGCTCTTTCTCTATAGGTTTCAACCACATAACTGAGTGGGGTCTATGTGGAAAAGACCCACCACACATCTGACATGTCTTCTGATCTCCCTCAGTCCTCCAGGGCTGACAGACCTACTGTACTCTCCCTCTTTGCTAAGGGAAATCTTCTGCAGAAAACTTAGACAGAGACAGAGTATAGAAATTGATGGAAAAAGCAAAAATGAGGGGGATTTGAGAGGTGTGGAGAAAAGAGAAGCAGATAATACTTAAGATAAAGAGAAATATCAGCTCTTTGCTCCTGAAAAGGGTGTCTTTCAGGAAAATTACTAACATGCCAGGAAATAGCATGCCCATAGTAAGGCAAATTCAATTTCGAAAAGGTTGCAAAGGTTTGTAATTAAGGTAAGTTGAGGCCTGGAGTAGCATCTAAGAGCTTGATTTCTCTCAGGTTGTCAGACCTCACCGCATGTTCTGCATGATTGCCTGTTGACTCACAGTGTATTGGGGTTACCTTGGTGGCTTCCTTGAAAAAAGACCCAATGATATCTCTACCTATTCTTAGTGGATGTCACAAGGAGAAGCTGATTAAGTGTTCTGCTGCTTCTCTCGGTGGGTTTGGGTTCTTTCTTACAAAGCTTTTCTCCTTGGGGAAGAAGCTGAGAAAGACATGGAAGGGCCTCCATAGATATAGCCAATATGCTGTAGGACAAACTCCTCTAAGAACGCATAAAAAAATTTAATGAGTGCTGCATACCACATTTCCACACCACGCTAAACCTTCCCTGGCCGTTGGGATGAATGCTTCCTACATCTGCAGATGAAAATCCTCGGCTCGATCTGACTTTGCCGTAATCATCAACATCCCATTCCACACTACTCACTTTGTCAGGGATAAGGACTGTGCTCACTATACCTGATCCAAGAAGGTGAGACAGGTGGCACCACCACAAAGTAGTCAGCCAGAATTATTGCTCAAAAGAGCAATGGATCACACACAGAGAAAATAGGCATGTGAATGGGTTGTGCAAGTCACGGATGACCAGCACTTAACCCCCAAGGCCATGGTTCTCTTCACTTTCTCAGGTGATTGACCATATAAATCTGAAATTAAAGAAATCTACCAAAACTGGCAGACCCTCACCTGAATGTGTGACTCTCACTCTCATTTGAGTTGTTTTGGGTTGACTTGCTTTTTATTTGTGCATTTTGTGCTCTTAGTATATGTTTTTGTGTAAATAGTCTATTGTATGCAGTATTAAACTCATGTCGATGCTTTGCCCTCTAGCTTTTTTACAGTTATCAGTCCTTATCTGCCTGAAATGCCTTGTTTGAAGTTTACACTTGTCTTACATTACTTTTTTACGTCACCACATCATACTTTTCGATAACAATCACCTTCAGCGGCTAGTTTGGCCCTCAAACAAAGAATGAGCAACTTCCTGAAAAGTACGACATTGTTTCCTGACCAGAGCCACTTCTGCTGGCAGACAGGGAATTTCTGGAAGGGTCTTTAAAGAGACAGGAGCTAAAACAGAGACTTTCATACAGAGTGTGAGAAGAGGTGCTGTGCCAGTAAAAATAATATGGGTTTATAACATTAACATTAAGCAAATGAACACATTCCAGTCGATCCCAAAAATAAAATTATACACACGTAAATGTGCATAATATGGTTTCTTTAAATTGTGTATGTGTGATATTTCTGTATATTAATCCCCAAATTCACAAACTAGCTAGTTTCATACACAATTTTCAAGATTAGTCTGAGAAAGTTCAGGTATGAGAATGGTAGGAAACTGAAAAGGGACATCACATAGTCACATAGTTAGAGAACAACAACAAACAAATGAAAAAAAAACAGGAAAAGAGGTAAAATTCATGGCACACAATAAATAAAAAGAGGAATTGTGTCAAACAAAAAGTCAGGATTGGAGTAAGAAAAGATGCTTGGGACTAAAATGTTGGTATGTTTCAGAAGGTGGTCCATTGTTTGATCTGGTGAGCTGGATGTCGAGCAGAGCTGGAGGAGGGTGGTAGTGAACACAGTAGTTTAAAGGTTCTAGGAAGCATCAGAGAGCAGAAAAAACAGATTACCATATACAACCCATCAGCGTTCTAAGCCGTGTTTCTGGCTTTAAGCATACTCCTGTCATTACATATGCTAAGGGACTTCATTATTGATAGGTAGAGATTTGCGTTTACATTTATGCAAATGCATATGCACATCCTGGAATATGCCATCAAAATTACATGTACTATAAGATTACTATAAGACTAGATGTGTGTGTAGCAGCCCTACTCATGTCAGGTGTATCAAACCCAACTGGACTAAGACACATTTGTGGGGTTTCCTTAGATTACTGTGAGACAGAAGCGTGGAGAATAGCTATTTTTGCAACCCTAGCTGTCATTACATGGTCAGAATACTCATTTATACTGTATCACTGATGATTGATGGTTTGCACTTTGGCCAAACTGTTGCTTCAAACTGAAGCAGTAGCGTATGGGGTATCTGCAGTAGACACCACTATTGTGTTGAGTTTATGTTGTAGATCTATAGATTCTATTATCATACATCTGCAGATGATTAAAAAAGATAAATAAACTGCTCATAAATCTTTGCTTATCGCAAAAAGCTAAATTGTATCCCAGAAATGCATTAGTGAGTGCTGTGGCCAAAGGCAAGAGACAATAATAGATAGTAACAGGGTTTACCACAGGACCACAGGAGGTGTAGACAGTGAATGGGACACTGACAGACAGAAAATGGAAGAATGTGTAAATAAAGAGCAGAGGAAGATGAAGAAAAATTGTTAGAGGAGAAAAATGGAGTGTGAACAAGAGGAAAGGAAGGGAAGTGAGACGAGGAGGAGGGCAATGATGAGGAAAGGGAAGGTTGGTCTCATTACTGTTAGACCTTCTCTCTCCCTCCAGGCTCAGGTGACCCCAGTTCTCTAGCCCTCTGCCTTGCACACCACTAATCATTTGGTTTTAATCACCGGGATATTCTCCCCCTTTGCCCCTCCTCCACCTCCCCTCCCTTCCCTCCATGCCCTACTGTGTGCCCTAGCCTTTGCCAAGGTCCAGCTAATTTTATTCTAATTGGCCATAGCCTGGGCTGGGACCAATCTGCCTGATTGTCCTCATCCATCCGTCCATCCTGTTTCTGTTCCACTCCTTGTCCTTTCTGTTCTTCCTCTGTCTGTCTCTCTCGCTGCCTTCACAACTTCCAGCCTCCGCTTGTTTCTTCATCTCCTCACTGCCTCCTGTCTCTGCCTCATCTCTCTTTCACCTCTAATTTTTCTTTTCACCCATATGCTGCCGCGGCAGCTCCCTCCCTCTGTCTTTCATGCCGTTCATTGACATCGCAGTTGTGCGAGTGTTTTCCAATTTCTGTTCTCCCTCTCCTGTTGACCTTACATTCCACCAGACAAAACAAATAGCCTTGATGTTGTCTGCCAACAAAAAGCTTCGTGTGACTGCCTTGATCCGCACACAATGGCATGAAAGAGAAATGTGAAGCTGTTCAATTAGGTAAACCTGATGGTTAAGGCCTGACTTTCTCCTTTTTTTATGAGGGAGTGAGGAGACAGACTGTGCGGCAGATGACACTGAAAAAAATTAGTGTGCTGTGTGAACAACAAAGGGTGATGAGATGCCCGCTGGCCAAAAAGCACACAGAATCAAAATGAAACCAATAGTCCAGGGATCTAGCTGTCTTCCTCACAGGCTTGTGTGAGCCCAGTAGATGTAGTTAAATTACAGCAAAGAAAAAACAACTTTGCTGAAATGTTATGTATCCTATTTTACTGTATGTGATACACAGGAGAATATTTCACGAAAAAAAGTGCCTTTTTCAGCAGAACCACAGTTTTTGGTGGTTATGTTCATGCAGCTCTTCTCACCAAACGTCTTAACTCATTTGAAGTCATGAATTCAAAATGTTAAAAACAGGAAGTTTTCTTACTACAAGATATACGCTAAAATATTTATAGCTGCTAGTTGATTGGGCTTTTGTCAAAATTTGAAATACTGACGCAAAGCCTCACTATACCGGTCATCATGGCTAACCTTACCTGTCACACCATAAGCAAAAAAAGGAGAAAGGCAGATGGAAATCCCGCATTACAATCACACGCTACAAATCCTCTACTTTTCTTTGCTCCTCCGGATCAACAGCTCCAATAAATTTTCATTACACCTGTGTGAAGCGCTTCAAATAGAGCCACAGAAGCAGAAACTAATTACTTTCTAATTTATTGACTAATGGCCACAGCCCTGGGAGACAGCTGCAATTGTTCTAACAGTCCTGCTGCTCCGACTGCACTCAGGTCCACTTTAGATTCATAACCAAAATAATTTATCATTACAAGCACATTAAATTGAACCGTATAGACCATAACAGTGGTAATTTATATCATTTTGTTGTTAGGGATGCTTTTCCCTCCCCTGTCTTGAAAGCATGCAATCTAGGCGATAGGATTCGTCTCCAGGCAGTCGTTGTATGTGGCAGGTTCACTTTGTTCTTCAAAGAACTCTTTGTTTTGTGCCTCATTCACCATTTGCTGGACTTTATGCTCGAAAGGAGACAGAAAAGAGTGTGCCGCCTATTTTTGAATTTAGATAAGAATACGCAGAAGTTTCTGTGCTACACATAAACATAACAGTCAAGTCAGACTACAGTCATTGCTTTTATGTTGCATGTACAGGGCATGATCAAAACATCGAGTGAAGAGTAGATAAGCTGGCTCTGTGCACATTTGGAGTAAATTTGTGGTCATGATTTAGGTTCCAGCATCTCTTCATCAACCAGGAAAAACGAATTCTGGTAATATTTTCATCTTTAGCTACTGTTTTTATCTCGCAATACATCTCTCTCTTGATGGGAACAGTGCCTTCCAGGATGTCAGTGTCCCTATCAACAAGACACAAATGGCCACCCAGTGGTTTGAACAGCGTAATAACAACATTAGCCATGTGTGAAGGCTTTCTTAATCACTACAGAGGATGCCATTTGTGCATTGATGGGATATTCTGAAGCAAAGTATGAGATGGCATTTTCCGCTGGTGTCATTAAGATGGAAAGCCCATATGATGATGCAAATTCATTATGTAAGCACTGATTAGTGTTGACCTTGCCCTCTAAGAGATGAGTGATCTGAAACAATGCCAGCAAAAGCACCCCAGTGTGTAACCAGTTTGTAGAGTAGAACAGCACAGAATATGCGATAGACATAAATTAAACACTGACTACCAATTTAAGTACCAAAAATAAACTGTCTTACTCGTTTATCACAGCAAACCAAGACAACACTACAGGATTTCAAGCTTATTTATGCTTGTGTTTCTGTATTTCTGTTCTACCATTTATGTAAAACAAAACAAAACAAAACAAAAAAAAAATATCCTCGAGGTTGCAGAGTTGAGCCAGAATCCAGCAGACCGACCACTGGATCTGTGGGAGGAATTCCAACCTCTCACGGCAACAACAACCGATCCAACCATGTTGATAGTACTGGCGTTTTATTGTGTTGTGTTACTAGAAGCTAGAAGCCGACGATGGCATGGACCTGAGGGAGGGTCTGAACAGTATCAGTCTGTCTCTGTGGGAGGCAACCTCCATTCACACCTCCCTGTGTACAAACATGCCAACTGCTCCAATTTACACTTCTGCCAGTTTTTCAACCTTTAAAAGCCACACAAACAGCAAAGTTGCTAAAACTGTAAAATTCAACGGTGGTTTGCCAACTGTAACAACAATGACGCAGGTGACCTTTTGCCTGCAGTTGCTTCAGTTTCTTGTGCTCATGCAATGTGTGCCATTGTTAAAAACTCACAGTTAACTGGGAAGTTTATGAAACAGGTATTAACATGCTGTGGCCTGGCTATAAATACGCATTCATTGTTTCTATAAGAGGAGACAAGAAACATGTAGAGGTAGTTCATTCAACCGTAAGTGTCCATAGCAACAATATTAGCGAATCATTAATGCGAGAACTGAAGTTCTTATTTTACCTTTTTTTGATCACCAATCACATCTATAATTATATACACACATAAATTGAAAAACACACATGGGCACACAAATGCTCTCTCTGTTTCTCTCCCTCTGTTCTCCTCTTCACACACTCAAGCTTTCACAACCTGATCAATAGAATTCAGCAGGCCACAAATACAGAGAAGAGGGTGTGTGTGGAGGGGGTCCCCTGGGACAGACAATAAGGACATTGAGAATAAAACGGAGACCAGAGATACACAAACAGAGACACACACAAACACATATACACAACCTGTCCTATATTCCCAAGCCCGGCATTTACGTCAGCCTCCTGTTTAAGACACAGGCCACTTAATGGAGCATAGCCAAGGCACAATATGTGAGTTTGTGTGCGTGCGTTTCTGTGTGTAAGTACTTGTATGCGTTAAATTATGTTGGACTGAGTTTACCCGCTACAGCAGAGGCAAGGGAAGGACACACAACTCCAGTGGAACACACACAAAGTCAAGCACAATAGCCATTAAATCAAAAGCAATCTCTTTGCTCCTGGCAATTTACACACAGAGAGCTCTCACACACTCATGTATGTGTACATACACATACACAAACCTGACAAATACCACTATCAAATACAATGTGAGACTATTAGGTTACTTTAAAAGTGTGGAAAAAATGTGGGAGGAAATGAATGACATTCCAACAGTACATCCTCTCCAAACCTGAACAAAATGTGTCAGCAGTGGGAGTATAAAATCTCTGAATGAGAGTTTTTTTGGCATAGGAGATATGGAGAGAAATCAATTTCAGGGCCAAGTATGGTGCCAAGGACGTCCAGAAGGGCATAGCACTGTTGATCTGTTCATATCAATTTGCTCCCTCCTGTAGACAGAAAATGCCACAGTGTGCAGCGCTGCATCTTTAAGGAATATCGCCCCGATAACAGTGCCATAAAACACATCATTTTACAGTCAAACCATCTCTGTCTCAAACGTACTTGGAGCGGAAGCCATTTTCAAGCAACATAAAGTTTAACATGGCGCTACATCTGCCGAGCCTCTAGCTTCCACAATACATGAGACTGAGCAATTTAATTAGGGGACATGGGAGAGCATTGTGTGGCACTGCAATGAGCCCCACCCTTTCTATCCGGACCTGATCTCTCCCTAAACTTGTGGTCATCTCTGGAAGAGTGTGAGCTGTATTTCACTAAACAGCATGAAATCTGACAATAGTTGCAAAGTTTGTAACAAATGTATCATGAACACTGTGTTAAGTCACATTATTGTGACACAAAGCCTTCGCATGGAGGCAATTATACAGATGAGCAGCTTGTTTGTATCAGCCTAACAGTTTCCATTTGTAAAGATTTATGCCACCCTCCATGATTATGTGACAATGTTAAACATCATGAATATTTTAGATATACATATACTCATGGTCTCTAATGATGTTGTTATAACAGAACGCCGCAGCGGGATGCAAAATATACTATCACTGAGATATTTATGACCATCCAGCTGAAATACAGCAATTCATTCATCTTAAATACACATTTTCTACATGAATACATATTGAAAATAAACCTATTCAAAAGCGAGAGCAATTCCGAAGAAATGCATAGCAAAATAGTTTGAAAATAAGGTAGAGATTTAGATGAGCTGCTTTGATAGTCATTAGTCAACTGAGAAGCGACTTTAGCCCTGCCGAGATAACTTTTTGAACAATAACGTTTCCCTTGAAAAGTCATAAAGAAAATCTCCTTTAAAGTTTGCCTGATTTCTAATGGAGCCTCCCTCCACTGAGCGTTTCAACTACCTGAGTGAGAAGCGAGCAGATCACTAATGCACCCTAATTCAGACAGTATAGATTACAGACTGTCAGGGGAAAAAGTTTGATTTTTGCCTTGACCATTTGAGAGCAGGTTCCCAATATAAATTTAATGGATCAGTGGTGATGGAGGGCTGAGAATTGTGAAGGGCCTTAACACTTTCTATTGTGAATTACTCTGCCCAACTGGGATTGCTGTGCTCTGTGGACCCTTACTGAGAGCCAAATGATCTATACACAACCTAGAAAGATTACATGTTACTTGCTTAGTGCAAACGCTACTTTATAGCACGCTACCGTAGATGGAACCTTTTGGAAAACCACAGCTTCCGTGTTACATGTTGCCCAAAAAGTAAGCAGTATGGTATCTTTAAATGCCAGAAAAAGACTAAATATCAGTCTTGACTTTGTTTAGATGTTTCATAGGAGAACGTGAAACACAACATAAGTTCCCCTAATAGCAGTTCGGATAAATATGTGGGGTGTCGAGTGGTGGATGCGACGGGATTGGGCAGCTGGAGACGCAAAGGCAAAAGTTCAATTAAAATATTGAGGGAGTCAATTTGTTTGCCTTAATTACTTTGTTAATTTGTTAAAGCATCTACTTCAAAAAGTCACATTTTCTGCTGTGATAATGGAGCTACAGGGAGGGAGGGAGGGGCGGTTGCTTGGGTTGAGTGCTTTTTAAATGGCTCACCCTCTGGTTCTAAACACAGCGCTCAGTATGTCTCCTCACCCATCCCAGAGTCTCTTTTGGTGGGGTGTGTCGGTAATGAGGCCCTCCTGTAGTGGTGCGCTCCGCTCCTCTGTTGGTGGAGAAAAGCGCACCCCCGCCATGTCCTGACATTCTGACAGATCGGAGCCGTGGAAAGCATATGGCCAATGTGGCAATGCCTCCAACGTCCTCCAAACTGTCGTAGGGCTCAGGCATAATGAGCGGTAGAGAGATGAGACCAAGTTCTACACATAGGAGACATTAGTCATCACATTTTTTCCTCATCTGCCACGGATCAGCTAGAAAAAAGAAGAAAAAAACCCCTCTTACCTCGTATAAGAGTCAAGAGATCCCATGAATTTGTGACTTTACCGAAGAAAGCCATGTAGTTTAGCATGACAGAGCCAGACAAGTAGTCTCAAAGAGAGTGCATATCTAGGTGGCTGCCAGACATTGGTTTTATAAAACAATGCGAGCTCTTACAGATGAGTTAAAATTAAATGCCGTAAATGTGATTAAAATTACTGGTTGACTGGTCTAGTTGTTGTGTTGCATTTTACGTGCATCACAACGTGGAGTCAAATGGCTGACATGTAAGGGTAAAAAACAGAAAGAGATGTCACTGACTGAGACAGGAGTGAGTGATGGTGTGTTGGGCCAGGAAGTGGCCGCTCTCCCTGTCAACTGTCAGTGCCGTTAGTGTCCAGAAGCTGAAGTCCACAGCGACTAGACGTGATTTTAGATAAGGCGGCCATCCAGCCATGCCCTCGACATGGCCTCCCTCTGGCCCAGACTCCTCTGCCAGTCTCCTTCCCTCTCTCTGTCTGGCCTGTTATCCCAGACCGTCTAGACACCTCCCAGCACGCAATCCCTCACCCCAGCCAGCCCGGGCCATTCTCAGCTCCTCTGTTTTCTCTCTGCTCAACACTGCCTCACAATACTAGCTGGATAGAGGGCTGTGAAGGGCTACTGAAAAGGACAAAACAATGCCAGGCAGTCCTCACCGAAGGAATTCACTGGAAGGCTTAGAAAATGCTGCTCAGCACTGCATTTCAATCCTCCTGTGAGAGCAACTGAAATTATCACAATTCAAGACTTAGCTGAAATTCATCAGACAGTCTCAAGGGTTGACTCTAAGTGTGAACAGTTATAATGAGGCAGCCCGCACCAATCACTCTGTGATGTAGACACACCTCTAAAAAACAAAAATAACGAGTAAAAGTGCTTGAACCGCTTTTTGTATGCAAAGAGGCAAATGAATGAGAACAATGAGCAAGCCAAGAGGCAATTACAGAGTGGATGACTTCGGGTGCCTAGTGTTCTGTAGCCGTGGCTGGCAGTTAGAGAAGCCACAGGGTGTACGTCTAAATTTCTGAAATTCTTCACTCTCTGCACCCTCACAGTCCAACAGGTGGAGTTGGGACACCATACATTAATCGTAGCCCTAATGCAAAGCCCTTTAACCCTGACCTGCTGCAGTAGAAGGCAGGGGTTGCAATGCATCAGCTTCCCTATGCACAAAGCTAGAGGCTCACACCCATGAATGATCTCTATTAAATTACATGGATTAAATCAGAGATCCTTAATTAGGGCCCAATAAAAGCATCATGTGGTTTTTGAAACCTCTGAGCATGCCATGATTGGATAAAAATGTGAAAACATACTAAATGAAATTGGTTTACCGCTGAGTGTGCGCCCCATGACTCTTAAGTGGAGCAGCAAAGCAGGGGGAAATAAAGTGAGGAGAAATAAGTAAGAGAGAGAGAAGAGAGACGCAGATGCAGAGAGAGAGCAAGAGGGGAGTCTCAGGGCGAGTCACACCTCTTTGCCTCAGAAAAGCTCTTAAATTCCATGTGTGACCTAAGGGAGAGAGCTCTAAAGAGTCAGCCTAAGATGCTGTGATACAGAATCTGACAGAGCAGCGAGCTAATACGGTCTGCCACAAACCACACTGAGGAGTGCTACAGGCATGGCACAAGGCTCTTGGAGACAGGACATTCCTTGCATGCATATATTATATGAGCATGCAGAACACAAACCAACACGTACACACTTATAAACACTCAAGCACACACATCTGGGACATCAGGGCCTTTCTCTAAAAACTGGAGCGTAATGTTTCCCTGCTCCTGTGGACCCTTGCATTGCCAAGTGATGCAAGGGTCCACAGGAGCAGGATGGCCAAAAGCTTTTAAGTGCTTTAAACTCATAATAACCCTAATGCTTTGTCTCCCCCTGTGAGCTCCGTGTTTGTCGTAAGAAAATGAAATGCAGTCGAAAGCGATGCAAAGATGGGGGATGTTCAGAGATTTTGGGGGTTGCTGGGGATTTGGCGTCTGCAAAGGCATTAGGATGGGAACAGAGAATAAACAAGCTCCCAGGATGTGTTACGTGGTTCTGGGGAAAGTTGGAGAAAGGGAAGCACAAAACTGCAAGCATATAGGCCACAGGAGCACAGCACACATTGGGCTTCTTGTTTTGCCCTCGTCTCCTCATGCACATTAGCTTGTTATGTTGTTTGTGATGTTTCTATTTTTGAGAACATGGGATTGGGGGGAAAAATGCAGTAGCACTGTTACAATGCATAGCAGGGAATAGTAAGCACACAAATAAAAAAACACCCCCCAACCACCTTCCCACTCACCACTAATCCTCTGATGCCCTAATTGTGGGTACAGTCACCCCAGATTCACTTCTTCAGGGAGAGCGAAAGAAAGTGTGCTGAGGCTCTGGCTTAGAACAGACCACCCTGTTTTCCACTCAAAATGATTCCTCTGCCAAAAGACACAAGAACAGTAGGTGGTACTCTCTCTCCATTATATTTCACTTTTATCTCACTTCCCCTTTGCCTCTCCATCTTCCTGTCATTTCTAGCTCTCTTTTCTCTCCCTCTCCTCTCCTTCTACTGTAAACTGCCTAAGGTGATTATGGATTGTGACGGTTGTGGGTGGGGAAGGCGAATCCCTGTCTTTGTTTCCTTAAAATAGGTTTAATATACTATTACCCGATACAGTTGAGAACCTCTGTGAGATTGTTAACATGGGTTGCGGTACAAAGAAACAACACTGAGGTCAATATGGTGCTCACCACTGAAGATGGGGAAAATAGGGAGGTGGACTGGTACTTACTAAAAGCTTGCAGTTCTGCCTATCAGCAGGATGTGGAAGAAATCAAACATTCACAGGGGACACATTAAAACTGGCTAATAAACACTACCATTTGATTTCTTTTAATCAAATACACCATCATTCAGCTGAACAGAATTCCAAACCACAGGCCTCAGAAGAAGATGCTAGAAAGGAGGCAGCCACTGGTGGCTGACTGTGTTTTGTCTGAACAATGTTGCTACTGTTGGGAGGTCTGCATTGGAGCAGAGCCATGCCAGCCATTACAGCATCCCTCTATTTTCCTGTCTGGGTTTCTGTCTGTCTGTCTGTCTGTCTATCTCTCTTTCTCTCTTGTTCTCTCAGTGTCTGTCTCATACTCTCTCTCTTTCAGGCACAAAACCAAGGTGCACATTAGGTGCTGGTGCTGCACATTTGATGCTTGGCTGTCACTGTATCATTGTCTGGTGACATAAAGCGCAGTAAAGCACTGAGCAGTGATGAAGTGGAGAGGTTTTAAACCTGCGCTCACTGGCACATTTCTTGCCTTTCAACCAATGTCATTTGGAGAGTGTCATCATCCCACTGTGAAAGTAGCCAACCCCCACCCAAAATACTGAACAGAGACAGACAGAGAGAGAGAGAGAGAGAGGGCTTCCTTCACGGCAGCACTTGCTCCATTATTCCGCTGGAAGCTTGATTAGACAGAGGGGATAATTTATGAGCCACTTCATTGCCAATTCAACGGGCACATCACCTGTAAATAATTGAAACTCTTCATGTCCATTCCAACATAATCATATCGCTATCATGTTAATGTATCCAGCGGTGCTTTCCTTTGGGTCAGGTGCAGGACTACTTTAAATCTTGGCTGACCTGTCTCCATAACTCTCTTCTGTATCAACCTATCACACATAGAAAAAATAAAGATGATTGACTGCACTGAGAAATGATGAAAAATTTAAAAATGTGGTAAACAAATTCCAGACTTCGTTGGAGGTGGAGGGCGCAATTTTTTTTGTCAAGTTTGTTAATTATTTTTGCTCATGAAGTGGATAAGGAAGATTCATCACCTTCTCATTTATTTATCTCTGTCAGAGTTCTATCAGTCAAGCTGCGGTGGAAAAAAAGGCTGCAAGATTTAAATTGTAGTAGCTATTATGATAAGTTGATGGAGACAAGAGGAACAAGGGCTATCAAGCCCTTTGCTTTTTATTGTAGGGAATTGTATCATTGTGGGAACTGTCTCTCTCAAACACTCTTAATTATACCAGCACTTAAAAAAAATGATGTTAAATTGATGGGTATTTTTCTTACTTCATTTTAAAAATGTCATGAATATTAATTAATCCAATCTGAAATGGTTCTCACCTTTCCATCTGCGCACTCCCCTCAAATGTGCATGACAAAAAGATGTGAATAATTTATCAATTGACTTATATTTGAATTGATTAATTCACTAATGCAAAATTAATATATGGCTATCCTGCACATTTCACTATCTCCATCCTCTACCATCTTTAATGAAGCAGTAAAAGTAGTAAGCATGAATGAGGGAAGTAGGCAGGGGTATCTACCTATTACAAATGTAATAATTTTCATCAGAATCAACAGTGTATCTTCCAGACTGAGACAGGGAAGAAATACTCCAAGCAGTTCCATGCTGAGTGAGCCAGTGCCTGAGGGAACAGCTTTCTGCATGGTTAGGTGATTAAAAAAAAATAAAAAATCAAATAGGCATGGCATAAAGGGAGGGATGAAGACAAACTGCAGCAGTAAGCCAGATGGGTGAAGGGCAAAGGTTAAGTAAATAAAGGGGTTATGAACCTGAATGCTCTATATATTAGTGGCCTTGATGCAGAAGGCACACAGCAAGCCAGGTTGCTGCACTTTCTCGGCCGCTAAATGATGAGAAGGTGCAAGGGGTCAGTCCTGCCATTTGACGTTTTTACACATTTAATGGTGCCACATGGCAACTCGTCATCCGCTGTACTTCCTGTACTGGGAAGCTCAGTTGGGGCGAAGAAATGGGACAGAATGTGTGCCAGTGTGTGTGCGCGTGTGCGTTTATGCACACTCATGTCGTGCCTGTTCCTTTCTGGTGATTCACCCAGCTCTCTGGCAGCCATCCAGGACCTATTTTTTCCTTCTCTTTACATAACAGCAAACAGTATCATTGAAGCAGGGTGTCCTGTCCTTTCTCTTCCTTCTCCTCATCCTCCTCTTCTTGTTCCTTTGCCACTTCCTGTGCTTCCTTTACCCCATCCTCCAGCTTCCTGTATGAGTGGGAGCTTTTAGGACCTGACTGCGTGTTGCTCTGTGGTGCTGCTGTACCACCCATGGGACTGCGAAGTGACCAGTCAGGAACAGTTCTCGACCGCACCCAAAGCACAGACCAGATTCCAGGGAATGGCATGGAGAGGTGCGTGGGATGGGAAGCTGTTTTTGGCTGAAATGCCCCCCAGGGCTTTCTAAAGGCCCAGAATCTGCTATCCGTTACACCATATGCCTACAGGACAGCACCCAACTGTGCACCAGAGCACGATGGGCTGAAAATAGGGACTCACAGTCACAATCCTTACCGTACCGGCCAACATACGGCCATTCGGCACCAACCGAGCGGTGTGACAAGGTGGAAGAAAATGGTACAAGGGGAGGTGGGGAGCAGAGGAGGGGGGTTGAAAATAGAAAATCAAGGAGGTAAAGGGAGAGGAGCTGAAGAGAGCTTAGTTTGTGGGGAGAGATGAGGATGAGGGATGAGGGTAAGGCAGAGTGTCTGTGTGTTGCGAGTGTCAGGGTGTGTGGGAGAGAAGTGTAGGCAGGGTTTAGTGTCTGGACTGCTCAGTGACTCAGGTGTGAATAATACGTTAGGTCTACTTTGTGTGTGTAAGAAAGAGAGCCGGGGGGGAGAGAGAGAGGACACAGTGAAGTGCTGGGTCGGTGTAGGGTTGGTCGTCCATGTGTCTAGGTGGTGGAGGGTGAGCTCAGCTGTGTCTATGGCCCGCTCCACGACAGCCAGTATGCACGCTGCTCACCGGTGCAGAAGCGCTAATTGAATTAAGTCTTTATTATCAGGCTGCAGAGGCAGCACTTCTCCCCATCTCGGCCCGCTTGGCTGACACTTTCTCCTTGAACACCTGCTTGACATCAACTTCCTCCTCTATTTATTTATCCCCTCTCTCCTGTGGCCAGCTACTGGCTGCACTTCTCCCTCCCTTCCACGCCTTTCTCCATATTGGCATGCCGAGCAAGACAAGGCATGCTTAATTTTCACACTGCTTTTGTCTATCTGCACTGCACAATACTTCTCAACCTGGACAGCCTGACTTGGATACCTTCACTACAGCCCTATACGTCAATGTCTATTTCCATACAAAAAGGGACACATAATAAAAAGGATTAATTCCAAGGACTGATCCTGCCCTTCTTGGCCTTCAGCAGCAGCCCTGCTGAGCGTAGAGGGAATAAAGGCGATAAAGCTAGATGATGTTCTATGCTCTGTTGAATGGTCTCTGGTGGGCAAGCTGGCCAGGGTAATATACAGCAGCTGGGATGTGAACTAACATATATCTAGTCCCCTGTCCGTTTCCACTAGCCTCAGGCTCAGGCTGCTTCCCTGGGCTAGGCTTGGGCATTACTTTAGAGGACAGACAAACAAGAGGCACTATTAAGTTGGCTAGGAGTCTGAGGCCCAGGCACTTGGCACAGCACTAGCTGTAATCTATTGACCGTTTGCATTCTCCCTCCCATGCCCCAAAACCACAGGACTTTTCTCTATCTGTCAGTTGAATCCATTGCTCACCTCCCTCCATCTCTATCTGCTGTTTACTCACACTACTTTTCTTTTTTCTTTCCCTCGCCCTATGTCAGCTCAATCTCCCTCTATTCCATCTTTCTCCTGCTCTTTCGTCTATTTACGTAAATCCTTTGCCCCCTCACTTCTTCTCCTCCTCTCCACATCCATCACTATTCCTCCCATCTCCATCTCATCTGTTCGCCTCTCTTATCGACATGTTTCCATTTTCTAAACTGCTCTCGCTCAGTCATATTCACTCTTCTTTCAATGACCATTTTTCATTTTCTCTCTCTTTCATTCACTCTTACTTCATGCTCCCTGGGTTCACCTCACTCCTGTCCTCTCTGCTTTCCCTGGTGGGCTTTATTTTACCCAGCTCACAAGGCCCCAGGTGGGCATAGGTGCCCTTGTCAGGGTTGGAAGCAGCGGGCTACAGTGTCCTCCAGGGCCTGACACAATGGGGCAACCAAGTGTCACCATGCAACAAACTAAACTTTTACTCATGATGAGTTGGGATAAAAACAACAGCAGAGAAGAAGGACAAGCACAGGAAAGAGACACAGCCGAGCACACTGGTTCACCTCAGTCTCTTCACATTTGCTTGACATGCTGGCTTTTTTTCAGAACTTGGGCTTGATTCAGTGCCATATGTCCCACTGTCTTCATTTCAATGTGATCTCATCAAATACGTCTTCATCTTTTGTGGCTCTTTCTCTGTATGCATCCCCCTTTCTTTGTGCCATCTCCCAGCTCTCTTTCCTTTCCTATGTCTCTCTCTCGCTCTCTCTCCTGCTGCTCCTGTCCTCTTCCGCTCTCCTCTGAAACTCTGCCAGCCAACGAATGCCACAAAGCATTAGGACCAAACACTATCAGACGCCCTTCTCGGGCACATCCTACACATCAGCGGTCGCCCACAACATACATAAACACAGAGACACACAAGCACTCACACACAGAAAGTCCAGCACTTCCTCACACCATTTGCCAGACTTGGTGACAGAAAAGGAGTTTACACATAGGCCTTGAGAGTCACAGTGGCAGACTCAGCCAGATACTACCTCTCTTACTAAAAAGGGGCGCACACACACATAGCATACACAAGCACTCTATTGTTAATTCAGAACATACTCAGTTTCACTTGTAATTACGCACACACACGCCACCTCAATGCATTCATAAACGCTTGCATATGTTCATCCACAATGCCGTTTTCAAATGCATAATCACGGTCTCTCAAGCTCGGAGACATACTGTGTGCATACGCATGAGTACATTTACGTATGTATACACATGCGTAAACACAATACCCTCTATTTCCTTCCGACAGTCACACACACCACAATGTGTACAGGCTCCATACACAATAGCAAACACCATACACAATAGCAAACAAACAGTCATTAGTAGATTTCAGGCTGCCTCTCAGTTCTGCTCCACTCTGTTGTTGTTGTACCCGTGCCTCTGGGGTGGCGCCACTGCTGTAGGTTTTAATAAAAGCATTGTCTTTGGAAGCTGTCTAAAGGGACTTGGTTTCATTTTGGAGTGCTGCTGCTGCTGCTGCTGCTGTTGCTGTGGATGTGGGAGGAGAGAGGGCTATTGCGCTGGGACGTGGGGGCGGCTAGGTTCAGTGTCATTGCAGGGCCCTCCAAGGACTGGTGCTTATTGTTTGATAGTTTCAATATACAATGTGTGTGTGTGTGTGTGTGTGTGAGAGAGTGTGTGTGTGTGTGTATGTGTGTGTGTGTGTGTGTGTGTGTGTGTGTGTGTGTGTGTGTGTGTGTGTGTGTGTGTGTGTGTGTGTGTGTGTGTGTGTGTGTGTGTGTGTGAGAGAGAGTGCATGTGTGCTCTGTGGTCATATAAGCACATGTGTAAATTTATGCATTCCAAACTTGTGTGAAAGTCAAAGCAAATAGCTGACACAACCCACCACTTCAACTTTCCAATAGCTACAACAAGTCTACTGTATCTTTATACTCGGCAAGCGAGAGGTGATATAAATAAACACACACACACATGACAGGCGCAGAGCTCTCTCTCTGTTGTGTTTTGAGATGGGTTGCTGTTAACCAATCCTATAAAACAAACAGTGGAGACAAGAAACACTAATGTGCAACTGCTCCACCATGAAACCGTGTTATGTTTAGGGGGATGCTCTGGATAACGAGCTATCGCTATACGACACACAGGTGTCCATTAGCTCTTTGGGCTGACCAATCTGTGACACCATCTAGTCAATAGTTACTCCATCTGTCAGCATTCAAACACCTCTGAGAAAGCCCCTCGAGGAGACATTTGTGTCATTTATGATGGACAATGAATGCCTGCTCTCAACAGGAGCACAATGTTACGCCCATGATGAGGTCAAATAAAATGTTATTGTCTAGATTTGGAACCACAATTCTTCGCCTTCCTTCTGTTTTCACCCTTCTCCCACAGGCGCCTTCAGATCCCATCAGCTGAAGCAACACGGACACATCTTTAAAAAGGCAAAAGGAAAGAATGACTATGGCTATCCGGAAGGATGCAGTAGAGGAAAATCCTAATTCTCCCCTTTAAGTGTGTTCCCTCCTGTGGAGAGAAGGTGCGGGGTAACGGCCATCTTAAATCACAGCCTGGCCATGGCCTTCATTAAAGCCATAATGCCAGGCTCTCCCTTTAATGGAAATGGAAGCCTGCGAGGCTGTGGGTGTAAATTAAAGTGTAAGGCCCGAGTAGGGAAAGATTTCCCCAGCTCTGACAGGTGCGGCCTGAATTAGCTGTAGTGCTGTTCAAGCAGTCAGTGGGAGAACACTGGTATTGATTTTAAGCACTGTTGCACTTCCTATCTGAAAGGGAATGTGTATTACCAGAGCTAAGCACATCAATCACTCAGCATTCCACCACTCTCCCCTGGCATGCTTCAGATTTTGAAATGATAAACAAACAAAAACAGACCCAAACAAAAGACAGCACTGGCTATGCGGTTACTGTAAGGGCTTCGCTCCTGCGCATCAACATTAACTTCGTAAAATACATCTGTGCATGTATGCAATTGGTCTACTTCATCTTCTCTTCCTTGTGTTGACAGAATGCCATCTCTATTCAGGGCATGTCCTGCGTTGCGTGTCACCTTGATCAAACAGCTGGCGTCAGCTCCTTGAGCTCTGGCTGTGGCCCACTCCCATGTTTATGACCTGCATGTGTCAGAGTTGTTACATGCATGCAGTGCAGCCATGCAGCGCCGTGCCTCTCCGAGTATGACCCCGCTGCTTATCTCTGCCTCCCATCATACCCCGCTGACCCGGTGTAAAGGCACTGGCTGGGGGAGAATTAGCCTACTTAGCCTATTCCCCACAGGGGTCAACCCACACGCAGACACACAGACAGCACACCAACAATCAAATGCAAACACGCCAACCCACATGCACCCAAGATGCGCGATGACAAATGATAAGAGAACACTTAGCCACAGGTGTCCCGAGAGTGACCTTTAACCTGTGACCTTGAGCAGAAAGCTTTTCATAAAGAGGCCGGCCATCAATCAGCTCCCATCAATCACACAAATACGCCACATCCCTTCACTCCCTCTAACCTTTCCTGGCCACAACATCCATCACGACACCCTAGCTTTTCACTGACATCTGGAAAAACACAAACACTTCACAACCTTTTCCCCCTGACTCCCCTCTTGGGAAACACACACATACAGTAAACACACACGTCTTGTCCTGCAGTGACGGCTTCTCTAAAACATGCGATGTTTTTGTGTTGTTGTCAGGTGATCTGTAGGTGGACACTAGAAGCTGCTCGCAGATGACACATCGGGGATATCAGCACCTGTACGGAGTTGTGACATGGGGTTGAAATCCCTGAGCACAAAGGCCACTACATAACAGACAAGCAGCGGTGACAGACTGCGGCCATAGAGCATCCTGAGGACCATTTGGATAGAAAGTCACTGGATCAAAGGTCCTTCACAACTCACACACAAATCATTTTTTGGCTGTCCTTTGCAGGAGGATTCCTGCACTGACATTTGTAGCACTCTACTACCAAAAACTTGCTTAAGATAGGAAGTTATTTTAATTTTATTTTTTCCTTCCTACAGCAAAAAAACAGTACATGTATATTCCGGAAAGTGTAACAAAAGTGATTGTAATTTAAACTATACACGCTCCATCTCATGATTAAATAAGCCTGACAATGGTGTCATTTTTGGTGAGTTGACGAGCAGAGGCAGGAAGGGGAATTTCTGATTTTGAAAAAAAAAAGAATAAAAAAAACACACAGGTGAGCTCAGTGCTCTTTCGGCCTATAATTACACCAGAGAACATATTCTAATTGGCAGTGTCTTTGTGCAGAACTATTATCAACGTCCCTCCGAGGCAGTGGAAGAGAGCAGGGGTGGGGAAAGATATGTGAGCAATGGGTTCTATGTCACTAAGCCCAGGGTCCATTTACACATGGATGAGGATTGCTAATAATGCCAACATAGCAAGTCCAGCTCAGAGAAAAAGATAAAGAAAGGTTTAACATTGCTGAGCTGATTCAAAATGCATGAACATGTAAACTTTAGTAAAAGGGGTGATTGTGTGAACAGGCCGTATTTGCTGTAGCAGTGAAATGACTGTGTGGTCTAACAGTGTGACAGCAACGTTGAGACAGTCCATTTGAGGCCAATGATGCCAATACTGGACCTGTCCAAAACAAAAAGATTAGCCAAAGCTAATCAAACAAAGAGCTGCCTACTGCTGTCAAATGTAGAGGAACACTATGACAAAGTCACATGTATTATTAATTATCATTCTGCATATGTTAGATAATTACATCGCAGCCAGTGCTAGCACAAAAACGTTTACTTACATTAAATTTCATGCATAAGACTTTGCTGAAACGCCATGCAGATATGTTCTTCATTTGCAAATTGGCTCTATATGTATCAGCATACATTATCAAAATAAATGAGGTGCAATGCTGGGACCACTATTTTATTTCAAATATCACAGCAGCTCTTGGCATTTTGTTCCACATGTGGGTGTGAAGTCTGACCCAGACAGTTGAGGGTGGATGTACAGACGGATAGGGACATATTAACATACCATTCAAAGCAGATGCTGCACCAGTGGATATTATTTTAATTGGCATGCGAAAAGGCAATTATTAGTCAATATTAATATTCTATCATTAATCTGCAAACTTTTCTGAACAGCCATGAGCAGTCTGTAATATTAAACATCCTACACTGAACTTGAAGGTGGTTGCAAGCTGTGCACGAGGAAAATTGTCTGAGAAAAAAAATATGTAAAACCAAAAATGGAAATGTTGGCTCCCTGAATGTAATACTTGTGGGGCTATGAATCTTAACTTATGCTTTAAAAGAGGGCAGAAGTGTAATTGTCTTACCTTGTTTTAGGGGATGTCGTTAGCCATTCTTCATGCTTTTCAAATGTTATCAAGTAAGCTGCGATCTCCTGTGAAAAAGAGAAGAGAGGGGAGAGGAAGGGAGTGAGGCTTAGATATGTCATCTTTAATCACTGTTCTCTTGTGTTTGTAATACATCGGTGAGACTGCTTCATTGATATTCAGACAGTCTAACCAGCAGCACAAACACAGGAAAGACGGAAACAGGGGCAGTGCTGGGGAGTTCAGGCAGGTAAATGCAGACTGGTAAAGTAAAATGAAAGACAGAAGTGGAATGCAGCTGAGGTCAGATCATCTTCTGAGACCATCACTGTTACGAAAGCTTTGATCAAGTTCTCCTCTGAGGACATCAAGGTGCTCTCAGAAAGATTGACGTCTCTGTGTTTGAGAGTGAGCAGCTTTTAACATTTTTGGTCCGATCCTCCCCCAAATCCCTTTGATCTGCCCTTGACACTCCTCTATGGATCAATCCACTCTTTAACCTTTGAATAATAATTATACGCCAGTCTCACAATATTGACATGTGTGTGTACTGCTACTTCAGAAAAGGCTGTAGATCCTTTGGAGTCAGTTGTGTACAAAGAGATGCTATAGACACTGAAGTTTAAAAAAAAAAAAAAGAGTCCAAACTGCCACTGGCATAAATAGAGATACTTCAAACACTTTCATGTTTCCCATGCTCGCCCTGCCTACTGCATCAGTCTGAGTGTAAGGGGGAACACGCTAGACCATACCCAGCCATTTTCTCACCAAACTAATGGGCAGAAATGAAAGCACTTTGGATGCTGGTAGACAACCTAATGATTACCAGCGACAGCCAGCAATTCACATTTCAGCAAGAACATTCGTCAGACTCTTAGAGAGAGCTAGACACAAGGACAGATCTGCTGCCATCTTACACAAAAACATTGTCTTTTCAGTTTCTAAGGATGTGTGCCCCTTCTCATGTTGGAGTGTCAACAAACCTTTAAGAGTAAATGTGCTGTTCCAATATTGGCTTGCTTGGTGTGTGAGTTTGAAAAAGGCCTCCTCTGAGACCCTATGTTGTTGCTCGACCTGTCCAGATGGGGCAATAATGTCTGCAAAACGGCAGCTTTAAACCTCTAAAGCGAAAAACTGGAAAAACATTAGACATACTGTACAGTATATGGCAGCACAAAGGGATCACAAAAACCAAGCCAGTTGTTTTTGAGTCTTCTCGAGACTGTTTCTTTCCCCCTTTTCTCTTTGAATGCACACACTAAATTATGCACCATTGCGAGGAGGCTCCCAATCGTGCTTCAAAGCTGTGTCACAAGTGTGACCTGGCACAGACACAGCACACTGGCGATAGCCCACAGGGATGCTGCAGGGTGCTGCGGTGTGAGGGGTTCCCAGGCTGGCAGGGGTCCCAACAGAGAGAGGGTGGTAGCATGACTGGCACTGTTGCCTCCAGGTGCAGGCTAGGAGATAATGCTGTGTTGATTAACTTCCCGTTCTCCTGCCATAATGACCGGAGGCACTGAAGCCATGACAAGATGGAGTCTTGAATTAAGAAAAAGACAGGAAGGGGATGAGGCTGTCAAGAGGAGCTCTGGGATTCTCCTCTTTTACAACTTCTGCTTCAACATAAAAAAGAAAAAAAAAACAATAAAGTAATGGAAAGTAACTACAGTCCACAACCTTGTCGACTGGATGAGCTACAAACTTGTTCTGCTGATGTAAAAACATACGGAGAATGTGTGATGTTAGTTGAGCCAACAACAATTACATTGTTCAAAAGAAAAAAAGGCTTAATAGGGTCACAATAACGTTACTTTTCTGCATACATTTATACGTAAATTATGCTAACACGGCAGTGATTAGATTAATCCCTGCTATTCTGTGTTCATTTTGGGAGGGATAAATGGCAGCGGGAAGCTCCTTCAGTGACCTCTGCGCCTGTTAGCACATAGCCCTTTCCATCACTCTTGTCTTAAAGTCGAGTCACAGCCTCAGCCTCAGTATGAAATAGGGGGCCACATGGTCTCGTATTTTGAAAAATTAAAGCACGCACAAAAAAAGGGAAAAGAGAAGCATGCCTCTACTTCTGGCTCTTTGCTCACCCCTCCCTCTCTGAACAGATGCCAGGGATTATTCCAACCCCCCGACCAGCCATAAAGGTGCAATAATCTTATGGTGAGGAAACAAACAAAAACAGACGTGCAGCCATTAAACAGCTGCAAGGAGACAAAGTTTGCATGGGCGGCATAATGAGAGGCTAGCATGCGTTCAGGTTGAGCAAACACGCTTGCGGGTTAGTGCAAGAGGGGTGGAGGGGGAAACGGGCAAGCGGTGTGCAGAACACTGATGGTGCATCAAAGTCAAACCAGCAGCTGTCAATGGGCTCTGGACTCTATCTGCTGACCTCACTGCCTCTGGCCTGCTCTCCGTCACAGGGGAAATATTCAGAGGAGGCTCTCTGTACACACAGCTCCTACCTCACTCTTACTCTTAGGTCAGAATCCACCTTATGCAAGGTTGTTTGTACTTTGCTCCTTTATACTTCAGCCTCCCCGCTGACATGATCCCTGCAGGGGTCTTATCTCTAGGTGTTTTTGAAATAAAACGTATGAAATATGCAGAATATATCACTTACTGCAATGTTTTCTGCATAGCCTAAATTAAGGCAAACTCTCTTGGAAGCCTCATGTAAATAAATAACAATCAGCACAAGCTAAAAGTGAACCGGAGAGTAAGTATGAGCAATACCTCCTCTAATTGACACGGTGGGAAAAAAAAGAGGGCCTTTCATTTTCCAGGGGAAAGAACAACCCGGAGCTGTTTGTTGTAACCCAGCCATCTCATTTGTTTCTTTTGTCTCGGTAAAAGCTGCGACACACTGTTAGCAGAGGGGGCCGCCCCAGAACATGACGGAGCAGTCTAGCAGTTCCAGGGCTGATGAAGATGGAGAGCGTTGGTGTGTGTGTGTCTGTTTCTGTCGACCGAGTTACAATCAGAAGGCCTGATTACCGGTTACCTGTCTGTGCCTGGCACGTTATTAACATGCTCTTCAGAGGGTGTCACTCCTGTACTCATCAGTGTGTCACCCCTTTAGTTTTCTCTTCTCATAGCCTCCACACACCCTCTTCTACCTGACTCACTCTCATTCTTTTCTTCCCCATAACCGCCGGGGTGAAAAGGAAAGCCACCATGAGAAAATTTTCATTTTGAGATGACTGGCTTTTACTGTCTCGCTTTTCAAATGATATTTTCAGTCTAGAGGTACAACGTTTTCTCCAGAGAGAATCAGCTTTTGAAATGTCTACCTATTTGAAATTGGAGATGACACTAACATATTCATCCCATTTCAATTCTTTGCACCACGAAAGGGGGAAATGGGAGCAGGAGCAGTAAACTCTCAGAAAAAAAATGTACACTATTTGACTCATCCCGTATTGTAATTGTCTGAAAATTTATGTTTCTAGACCCGATCAGATGGATTCAATTAGACCTTTGCCCCTTGTTGCTTCATGACACCATTCTTTGATGGAGATATTCCATAGAAGATTCACTGTTCTGGGATGACTTGAGGCTAGATTGTTTTGCCGTAGCCTCTGATTCTCCATCTCAATAGCAACTTTGATTTATGGGAGAAAAGAGAAGTGTTGAGAGGACCAACGCTTCAGCATTTGGATGACAGGCCTGATCACTTGAAACAACTGTCGCTGTTCCATTAGAAGGAGAGATAGGAGTCTTTTGGCATTATCTCAGGACACATCAGACACCTGTCTCTAAACACCATCAATAATGCCTCCTTCCGCATCCACAGCGCATTTCAGCTGACAGAAAATGAGAGGTGGAAATGATACAAAGCTGCGAGACAAAACACGTCTTCTCAGCTTTCCTTTTGTGCTACCCCTGCATGGAAACACTCAGAGTTATCTCATTGTCTGAGAATTCAGTGTTAGTTTTTAAAACCCACAATTTACTACACATTATGTAAAAACATAGAGTAATGACTCATTCTTTGTGAGCTCAGCCATTTAAATCCAGTCTTCATCACCCAAAAAAAGGATTCAACAATTACAGCATATGTTTGTCCATTACTGTATTATTCCAGTTATACTGGTGCTCTAGTGACACTAATGAAAATGCACTTAATGAATAGCTGTATTAGAAAAACTAACTTTAGCAACAGTATTGATTGCCCTAAAAGCCTGAGCTAATGAAATGAATATGAGAGAGCAGGAAGATGTGAAAGAATAGATGGAGCAAAGTTTGGTTAGAGAGCAGAGCACAGCGCCTCCAGCCTGCCTCATGGTGAAGTCTAGGGAATGCATCCTCAAAGCAGTGACCTTGCCCTGCACTTGAAAGCAGGAAGTGGATGAGAGGGGGACAAGGGAGGGATACGGTTAGAGGAGCCCTCCCCGATGACCTGGGTTTTGCTGTGGAGTGCCAGGTCATCCGATATTTCCTCCAGGGCAGCCCAGGAAACCAACCTTCCTAGAGCCAGGCGCAAATGGACTGGTGGTTGTTCGGGGAGAGTGGAGGGGCTGGCTGAAACACCAGGCTATCATAAAATTCAAATGCAATTAGACACAGATAGCGATGAGCGGTGAAGAAAGGGGTGGAGAAGAAGGGTAAGAGAGTTACTGAAAAGGGCGAAGATAATCAAAAAAGAGAGAGGAGAAAGAAAGTTTGAAGTTTTTTCCCCATGACAATGATAAATGCATTTAAAACAGGAGGAGTGTGAAGGTATGGTGATTAAAAAAGCGTGCTTTGGTTCGATTCTGCAAGCAAAAGCACCTTAGCTGAATTATTTTGGGTTTTTTGTTTATACTTCATGAATTCTTAATGTACTAGCAATAATGTATCACACACTGTATCTATGTAATCTCATATGGCCGTATTACTCTTTTAAGCTGGGGAAAAGTAGTGAGGTGGAGTGAATCTATTTTAGCAAGCTGTAACCTCCAGCTAGCCTTTAAGATTGTTTGAGCACATTTTATAATAAGATGCAGTGGATCTTCTATCAAGACAAATGGTCAGGACAGAGGGAAAAAGAGAAAGTGAGAGGGATGAGTCACAAACAGAGACACAGGAGGACAGTGAGAGAGTTGAAAAAGTGAAAGTAAGCAACAATAGAGTATGGAGCTGTTGACAGCTGCACTTGGCATCTGTGGAAGAGGAGTGAGGCTGTTCTATGAGTCCCTGTGCTGGGTTAAAAAGATGCCCTCTCCAGCATACTGCTCATTAGGACCTGCATGGGGTTTTCCTACTGAAAGGGAGGGGTGGAAGTCACACTGTGTCCACTCTGCTACTCCACTGTAAAGTGCAACAGAGCTGTTCTGCTCTATACCTTACCCACAACAACAAACCATCTTGCATTTTGACAACTGATGTGTCAGGCAGAAAACTATATGACCGTGGCCAGACAAACTTCTGTGTGTAACAGTAAGCTAGCTAAAAAAAAAAAAATTTAATTAAAAAAATATATGTTCATTCACGCACCACACCCAACAGTCTCCAAGCACACAATGTATGTCTTCACCACAAAAGGTCTTACCATACGTTTAAAACACACCTCGGGCAATTTTGTTCTGTTTGTCCATCTCGCTCGCTATTCACCTTCTCAGCTCCTTGCCATATAGGAGGTGGAAAGAGCAAGACAAGCCGTCCACTGGCCTACATTATACATAGTTCTGGGATCAATTTGGCATTGATCCTGGATAGCTTAGATGTTTTCCAGTAGTTGGTCAATGCCTCTCTTCACATTTCTGCTTGGCATGCTGGTCATAAGATTGTTCTGAAAAAGGAGGCATTCTCATGGGGAGACTCCTCTCACTCCTCAACGCCTCCCTGCTCCCACAATCAATGTTACCTACAGCAGCTGCTATGCCAGCACTCTGCTTTTTGTTTAGTATATCACTTCTATACACTTTCGTACAAGAGCAAGACTTAGCAGTAACCGACAAAAGTGCGAGAGGAGGATTCTTGCCTTGGGGAGGGCGGGGGATGAGTGTGTGTGGCTGGATGGTGGGACGGGGCTGTGGTGGCTCAACATCCTATTAAGACACTCAATGTTGGCTCTTTCTTTAATGTGTCAGCCATCTGTATGTCGTAAAGACAGGACAAGTGTTCAGCCACCAGTGAGGCATCTGGCTTGTCAGAGAGGCCTATTCTACTCCAAAACTTTGTCAGAGTTAAAATATAGCAATTTCACAAGAACAGTTACAATAAATTCCGAAGCAGCACCAATTAGACAGCAGCATTACAGCAAACAAATGAAAATAAAATAAGCTACAGTAACCTTATCAATTACCTGGGTTAAACACTAGCCATGTAGTTTGAGGGACACTGGGTGACTGTGATGAACAAGAAAAGAAAATATGTTTTAATTAATATTACTAAATCGCAACATTACTTCACAAAGGTTGTTATTTACAAAATAAGTCAAATTAAACTGTACCTAATATCATAATCACACAATAGATATTAGATGTCTTATTCCATCTGAGTTTTTATCCCCACAAAAGATGGCTCTGCTGGCTGTCTAGGGAACATGTAATGAGTGTAAGGAGAAAAAAATAGTTACAATTTTATTTGTGAAAAAATATTAATTATATGGGTTGACTATCTCACACCACTTACATATAAAATCAAACAAATTCTCAATATCATTGATTTTTTTTGCTGCAGTCTTTGCCCCTTGATACTGTGTATGTGAGGGACCTCAATCCTATGTGTCCATTCTTGCTCTCTCTGTCTCGAAATGAGAAACTGCAGCCATATGCTGAAGGGGAAATGGGACCGACAGAAGGAGAATGAAACCAGGACCAAGAGGGAGCTGGCAGGAGGCAAGATTGTTTTAGCTCTGGTGCCATGGCTGCTGTCTCGGATGTTCACTGAGAAGATGTTATTATTTGGTCTTGAAGGACTACAATGGTCAACCACTGCCTCCCACATGTAGCAACGTCACAAAAGATGACAAAAGGGGAATAGCAGAGAGACTCGTGTACAACAGACCACAAGATAAACCTGGAAGACTCACAAGAATGGTTAACGTGGGAATGGATATACAGCATGTGTAGTATGTTACAGACACCGAATAAGAATTGAACATAAAGTTGACTGAGATGAAATTCATCCATCTTTGTCAGCTGTAATTAGGGTCCACTGTGACCCAGTGGTTGCTGCTATGGAATTGTGTGTCCGCTGATGTAAAGCCCATATGGAACCTCCTACTGCTGTACACTTGAGAGATGTGTCTTGTGTAATGATTCTATTATACCTCTTTCGACTTCTATCTCTCCCTCCCTTCCTTTCCCCGGGGCTCTAACTTCTGGCAAGACTTCAAGATGTGTTGGAGGTTTGACGAAAACGCGGTACACTACATTAGTAAACAGGGCAAAAAAAGTGCGTGTGTGCGTGCAGACACGTGGTGGTGCGCTACAGGGCACGGCGGGAAGTGGCCAGGTTCACTTCCTGACGCCCCGTGGCTGTCTGACCTCTGGCGTCCGCGCTGCACGTCCTCTTCATCAGCTATGCAGCAGGATGTCTGTTCCCCCCTGCTGACAGCCCAACCAAGGAGAACGGAGAGTGGCGGAGCCTCCATGATGCTGACCTTACCCCAGCCCCACTGCCGAGACTCCAGGCTGTTCCCCCATTCTGTTGCGAACTTTTCTCCTCCTCAAAACCCAACTTTTGTCCACCAAAAGAGGGAAAAAAACTGCAGGAGTAGTCAAACCTACTAAAGGAGGGGGTTCTCTCTTTCCAGTTCTTTACTATATGTCTTTCTATTTGACAGATGCTCATGTTTTGTAAGACAGCAGATGCTGGAAGTGCAGTGTCACAATGTACAGCCAACAGCCGGCAGGTCTGTTTGATTCCTCATATAATTTCACAATATGATAGAGTGTACACATAAGTGTTACATTTGTTGCTTTCTTATGCTTGGTGTGAGAAAGATATTACAGTGAAAATCCACTGAGAGGGCATTAAATGTCATCTAAATATAATTGAGGTGTGATTTCTCTCTGTGGAGACATTGTAATAATCTAAGCACTATATCCGCAAATATCACCAAAATTTTCCCAAAAGTCAAGGAGCGATGGTATCACGTATAAATGAAGTGACAGTGGAATGTAGAAGGTCACCATTCACTTCATATCAATCAACTGATGTCAGCTTTCATTTTAGGGCTCCTGCAGGACCCATCCAAAGAGGGGAGGGCCGAGGTGGAGGGATTCTCACATCTTCCTCAAAAGGCATAAATGAGCAGAGTTCTGTCTCATGTGATCCCGAAAGCCTATTTATTTCAGGCTCCAAAATCAATTAATGCCCGCATTATCCTCTGAATTCCACTATTCAGTGCAGCCAAATGACTGGGGCACCCTTGCATGAAACCAATTTTAACTTTCAATCCGAGACATCCACCAGAACCACCTACAGGTCTCCCTTCAGATTTGCAGCCATCTTTGACCGTGGTGTCATGCACGTGTGCCTGCGAGCATGTGGTGCACATTTGTGTCCGCGCATTTGTAGCATGCTGTGCCGAGAATCTGTGGGGTTATGAAAAGTTTAAAGCGCTCGGTTCAGCCTGATCTCAAGCTGCAGCTATAAAGTGAAATAGCCCCTAAATGCAAAAATGCAGAATGTACTGACAGGAGGACAAATTGTGATGCGCGATGTAAAGCCTGCTTCCTGTGGTAAAGGCAAGGAGAGAAGATGTGAAAGAGAGGAGGGAGAAAGAGGTGGAGGAGGAAAGAAAGAGTCAAAGAAACAGATTGAAGAGGTGCATTATGTGTAAAAGGGCAAAATGTTATGCATTTAATCGAATACAGCAAGTAGCGAAGGAAAACCTCCTGTCCGTCCTCAGAAAGTGTCACCTTCTGCTCTTCAGACAGAGAGAAAAGACATGAAGACAAGGCATGTCTGAAATTTCACCTAAGAGATGGTCAAATCTCCAGCTCAGGCCAATTAGCTGGCAGAAAGTCTTTTTTTCCCCCCTCCAACTACTCGTCAGCATGAAAGGATCACCCTTTGTCTGTCAGACTCATGCCTTTATCCTGTGTTTCTACTTCCTCTACACATTCTGTGCAGCACACAAACACACACTTTTAATTCTTACATGAACAGGTTATATTCCCGCAACTCCCTTTTCTGTTCCTGCCATCTCTCTGTCAGCACACACATGTCCAGGCAGAACACACACACACATATATGAAAGCTAACGGTAAATGCAGACCCACATAGTATGAGTCAAATCCTCACATGAACTGCACTCATTTCATCTCCTCTCAGCTCCTGCCATCTCACTGACTGATGTGACTGTTAGTTCTGGAGGAGGGCTCTCTTTAATTGAAGTGGGTGTGAGTGCATGTGTGTGTGCGTGTGTGCGTGTGTGTGTGTGTGTGTGTGTGTGTGTGTGTGTGTGCAGCTATCTGTCCAAAGGATCGCCTGGCCATGGCTGGTATTGTTTGGCCTATCAGACAAGCTGTCAAGTGTTCTCCCCTCTCCCTCTCTCTCTTCCTCCCTCTCTCTCCTGGCTCTCTGCCGCTTTGTGTTCATGTTACAATAACGGGAATGTGGGGATGTGAAGGTCACAGACGCCTGAAGTCAAACCAGCTTGCCAGCACGCATGTTTTGTCTCCTAACAGCACATCCCAACATCAGACATCTATGTAACATTAACCATCCACATGAGATTCAGTCAATGACCACTGAACACCACTAATATTCACGCACAAGGTCATTTTCACCAAACTGAAGCGACCAAACGCTGAAGTGCATCTGTGCAGCTCTATAGATTCCACTTGCACTTCTTTTTTCTTTTCCACTAAGCGAACTTTTCCTTAACTTTTCTGCCTCTATCTGCATACTCCCATCTGCCTTGTGTGCATTATCAGTCTCACATCTCTCCCCTCTAAAAGTTTGGCCCGTTGAGAGGGGGAGGCACAGGCTGCTCTTTGTGAAGGCTTCTCTCCGCAGACGGTGGGGAATCGATCAGCCAGACGCTCCAATGGCCTGCTCCTTTGTGAGTCCAGTCTGGCTCTGTGCAACTCTCCTCTGTTTATCTCCCTCACGTCGCTCGCTGGCTACATGCTCTTAATTAAACATGCCGCATGGCTATTAATTGTCAACCAGATTCAATTTGTTCCCTGGGCACGCTGTGAATGGGCCTCTTCTCCCAGAACAAAGGTGTCCGAACAGCCATGTCAGAGTTGAACAAAAGGCTCAAGGCATCACTTCTATCTCAAACAGCCTGAGCCGCTACAGCTCGCAGGCAGCCTTTGAATGTGGTGTTATCCAGGCAGGTTTCCAGCCAGGTGTTCAAGAGATGCTCAGAGAAAAGTGTCATGTATATTGCTACACAATCTTATTTTTCGTCCAATGACATTTAGTCACAAACCAAGTGCTCCATCAGAATTTAGCTACTACACCTTTGCAAATTGTCATAATGCATCGACCTGCACAAACAGCCATTCAGTAAATACTCTTAATCTGCCACATTTTTTTTTTTTTTTAAAATCTTTTTTTTTTTTTTTACATGGGAGAACTCTTTTGACAAATTGTGGAAACAAATAAATAAATAATCCAATGACTGCTGAGATGAATCTGGGAGTAAGCAGCTGCCAAGGCATAATATAATTCATGGCCATGCATCAATGTTACTGGAGACTGCTCCAGCACCCAGCCAGAACCCACAGAGCCAGGTGCCAACACATCCATCCCCTTTGCAATTCCCTCATCCGTCCCACCTCTCAGTCACTCTAGCCATCACCCCAATCAATGCTCCCTTTCCAAAAACCTCAAGCTCTGAGCCCCGGCTTGTGCCAAGAAGGCCTGGCTGGGGCTATTGTGTCATTGCCTAAACCCCTCTACAATACAACGATAAACCTGCCCCCTCTGTGCCTCCTAAGTCACACACAAAGCAGATGCCAAACCAAGAGCAGTTCATATACACTCACATGGAGACCTATATATTGTTGTGTAGCAAGCCTTGTTCAAACACTGTGTTGTGGAATTTTTAATGAGAGTTAGGCGAAGGTGCTGTGGCATATAGAGGGAGGAGATCTTTTCCCCAGTGAGCTTCTGTGCCTGCCTTTTCAGCAATCCCAATATTTTGCTGCTGGTGAACTCACTGAGCAGTTGAGGAATTACTTATTTAAAAGATAAGGTTTCCTCTGTTGTCAGCAAAAACCGCCTCTTGTCCATAACAGGAGAAAACCAATGCAGTGTGAAATCAAAGGTCACCCAGAGACAAATAGCACTAACAGGCAAGAGCAGGGGTGACAAACGCTCCCTCTCTGTGCTCTCCAAATTAATTAAGAGTGGAGATTTAACATGGCATCTCCAACACAAAGCAGAAGCAAACGCTTTGTTGTTGCTTAAGCAAGACTTTTAAGGGAACAAACATTCTTCTTTTCTCTGTTGTAATCAAAGCATGTTTGGTCATGTCTATAAAATGACCGTTTTGTTGAATGTTTTATGTGGCAGCTTTGAGAAGTCATTGATCTCAGTCTAGGGCCTGAGATGCCTCTGTTGAGCTTGCTTCAGCCTCACAAGTCAGCCTGCCTTCAGCCCAGGATCCTTGGGGCACTGCATTAAATGCCTTACCCCAGGCAGCCTGCTAATCCACAGCATTCGCAGGTGTCTCTGTCTGGCCGTGACCACAAGATAAGCGAAAGCCTGGAGGAGACAGAAGCGAGCAATAGACACAAGGTGCAAGAATGAGTGTGTCTTTGCATCCAGTCCACAGTCAGTCACCCAGTTGAGGAGATGGGCTGAAAACAGCAGGTCTGAGACCAAGTCTGGATAATGACACCTCATCTGGGAACAGCTAGCGAGGAACATCTGCATCCCCTTATCTCTGCAACGGCTGCACAGTCGAAACGACACGCCGATCATTTACTGGATTACCCTACAGTAAGCTGCTGCCTGATGTTCTTTCACAGATCAGTGTAGTGGAAATGTTTATACAGAGCGAGCTGGGACGAGAAAGTTGTCTCAATGTCTTAGATAAGCATGAGAAGCCAGCATGCTGGCCTCAGGCACAGATCGTAGTGCACTCACCTAGCATTGATCCGAGTCGCAATGTTCAGTCAACCAACTGTGGACAAGAAATTTTAATAAGCAGGAGTTTAATTAGTCCAAAAAGGTAATGTTGAGAAGGTTTAATGTTGAATGCTATCAGTGTAGTAAAACCATTCAAGCAGTATTCAAGTAGTACAATAATCTAGAAATTCTCTGAATATAGTCAAGGGCTCGAGCCAGAAAGACAAATTTAATTTCAGGAAGTGTTGAACACACTCATTTTGGGCCAATTAATTTTACAAGGAAATAGTTGACTCCAGATAGAAAGCCTGTGAGAAATAAAAGTTTGGTTAATTAGATTTACTATCAAGGGCAGTTTATCTTACAAATATATCACATTTACAAATGCTTCATTTATGTTGCATTAACAATGAGGGGTCTGTGTCCTTGATGTTGGTGAAATATGGAATGGGGAGCTCATAGCACTGACTCACAATGTACCAATCACTTGTAAGGTCATGTTTGTCTGTAGCTTTTGGCCTTTTAATTGTCATTTATTGTTCATCAAGTGTGTGTGTGTGTGTGTGTGTGTGTGTGTGTGTGTGTGTGTGTGTGTGTGTGTGTGTGTGTGTGTGAGTGAGTGAGTGAATGCTTGCAGGTTTCTATGTGTGTTTTATGTATTCTCTCCCCCCAGTGGGGGGCAGCAACACCCTGGCCTCCCTGCCTCCATCCACTCATCCATCCCACGTCTTGTCTAATTAAACATCGTTAACATTCATCCCAAGGTCTTATGCAGATGAGCACAGAGGGAATGTGGTGCACTGCGCATTAAGAAAACAACTTGGGGGGTGGCAGAGAGGTGAGCACAGGGATGAGATGGGGTTGTAACCGAATTGAGACGTGCCTGGATATCTCCGATTTGACCTCATTCATCAATTAATTACCACCATTAGTAGGAGGTGATGTGGAACCAAAGCTGAAATCACTGCACCGTAGCGTCTCTACCACCAGTTTGTTGACTGTATGTGTGCGGGCACCAGTGTATGACAGACAGGAACCCATTAAGCACTGATCCAGGTATGCTTGAGTGTGTCTGTGTGTATGTGTACCTACAGTATGACCAGAAAGGCAGACAGACAAACTGACAGGCATCTAGCCAAATACTGCCATCGGTGTCTCCTGAACAGAGCTGTGATCACAGCTCAGAACTGTCATGTGGCTGTCACTCTATCAGTTACACACACAAACACACCACACCACACGGCAGCCGTGCTAACGCCTACTGTACGGTCTCATCTTAAAAGACATTCTTTGTTCCTGTATAGCGTCACAGAGGGCACTTTGAGCTGCAATTTGAAAAGCAGACTATGTTACCCCTCTGCACATATTCGGTGCCCTGAATTAGCAACATAGATATCAGTCAGGTAACCTGATGTGCATGAAAAACAAGAAAACAATAAGGAAATCATTTTCAGAGGAGTCTATGTGAAACATTATTAGAATAAATGAAAGTAATAGAGGTTATAAGTGTGTCAGCGACACTGTGTAGGGACTCCATGTCAGTCAGTCTTCTTCAATGACAATTTTCCACAAATTGTGAAGATATACCAGACACCATTTCAGCTATTCAAATTCATCATAAAAGACATAAAGCTGACATTAGTTCTGTATGTATAACACAAATATCTAAACAGAAGTATAGTATGTGTATGGAGAAGCATTTCCAGCGACGGAGACAGGGTTTGTGTACTACCCTGGGCATGCAGGGCAATTTACAACATTTAATCCAGCAGATTAAAATGGGTTTAACAGGCTGTGGTAGCTGAGATCTGGCACGGCACATTGGCGGGTGTGGCAGCAAGGTTTTGAGTTATGCACATTGCACTTGGACTCATATTTTTGAGACCAAGCTGACAGTTGGCCATGCACGGCAGCACAGCACAGCATTTCCTAAGATCCTGTTTGTAACTATCTGTGGTACAAGAGCCCAAGGGAGGAGCCTGCTTAAACTCACTCACCTTCACCACTGGCCTCAGATCCGTCTCTGTGCACAGCATGCATCCTACATGCACTTAAGCACACATGCACTGACGAGTACACATGCAAAAAAAAAAATACACTTGCGCGCACACACTTGTCACACAAGCTGTGTACAAACATAGCACAGGGTCAGCACACCACATGTGGGCCTTTGCAAAAATAAATAGTCCTCCTCAAAGGACCAGTGTCAAATAGGCATGCATGAAAAAGCACAAAAAGCACTTTGCCCTGCATACATATCTGATTCGCGACAGCCAAGGTCTGTCCAAATCCTCTCCCTATTGGAGGCCACTTGAATCACCTTCAAGGATCAACAACTTTCATTCGGTGCTTTCTGTGTCTCCTCCATAAACATGCTACATCCTACGTGAGTTCCCTTCACTCTGAGTGATAAGTGTATTGTGGGAGCAAACGTTGTCGTAGCTAAAACTAAAAGTAGGGGGCGCTGTGTAGACAGTCAAGTACTGCCAGCGAGGGTGAGCAGGCGGGCTCAGGAAACGATGATGAAGTGCAGCATTAGTGCGGTGATTAACTCCTTTTCTCGCTCTTCCTCCTCTCGTTCAGTCCCATTTCCTCCCACTGCGGGACGGGAGGGGAGCCTCTGATCAGTGTGTGTGAGATTCCCTTGACACACCGTCCATCTGTGTGTATGAGCTGGCAAGCCAGCAGGCCTTCTTCACCAACATGCTTTTGAGATCCCATCTCAGTGTCTCTCCATTACAATCCTTTCCTCTCAGGCTCTCCAAACAGCTCTGAAATTTTGATGAGACAGTCGCCCATTTAGCTTGACATGATGTTAACGTGCTACAGAGGATAAGTGTACCAAAACAACAACTTGGATCTATGTACCATACAGATGCAAGGAAATAAATTTTACATGGGAGCAAAGAAAGCGCTGCCATCTTTGAATCAGATCTTAAACACGCTGTCTTTTCCCGCTGTGATCTACAATGTACAGCTTGTTAAATGCTGTGATGCATGGCAGAGTTGCACCGTAGTTGTACAGGCTGGCCCAAGTTCGAATGAAGAACACTATAGAGCATCCCTGAAGAAAAGTCAACAAATTGGACAGAAAAATATATAGTCATTCAACTACCTCACCTTCAAAAGTTGTATCTCTCTCCCTGCTTTCCTACCAATCGCTGCTGTCAAAAAAGGCATAGAAAATATGGGTGCTAAAACATCCACTTCTATGAAACAACAATCTTTGGTCAAAATCTTATCTGAAGACAAGAAAAACTGAATAATATTGAAATGCCTTAGAGTAAGCCAAGGCACTTATACATTTATTATATTGTATTTTAGACATTAAGTCTTAACTCACCCTTCCTGCTGTTGGTGTTTAACTATGTTAATTGTTTTGTAGCAAAAAAAAAAAAAAAAACTTAGTAAAAGAAACAAAAAAAAAATTACAAAACAAAACAATTATCCAAACTAAGACTAATAAATAGAATCAGAAATTTTGTTTGTACCTTCATGATACTGTATTCATTTATAAAATGAAGAGAAATAGTAATAAAAGTGCAGATTTATTTTCCACAATTTAACTTTTTCATATATGCTAATCATCAACTACAGGCATATCCAGTTTTAGTCACCTTCAGGTAATAGCTTTTTTGCCAGAAGAACATACAGCAGAATCTGGAACGTGTATTGGATTGTAGAGGCAACATTTTCTGATGAGAAAGCTCCCAAACAGAGAATTTCAATTTAAATAGAATGTCAACCTGGGAAACCTGCTGCAAAACTTTATGACCCTCCTGTCAAAAAAAATAACTAAAAAGGCCCAGAGCATATAATAATGGTTTGACTCAGAAAAGATGTTCAGATTTTAAGACAATTACTGTTATAATTACGTATTTTACGTGTATTAATTCAGGTTTTTATTTCCCTCATCCTAGCATCTGTCTTTTGAAACAATAAAACACAAAAAGGGGAACTGCATTGAAAAAGTGGAGAACAAACAAGTATCATTTTGAACTTTTTAATGTAAATATGCGACCAAAAGGAGAAGAGAACACCTACTATACTAGAGCCTTTTCCAGGCAGTGATCAGAAGACCAGGTGACTGTAGCAAAATGACCAGCACTCAGTGGTGCAGTATTAGTTTCACCTCTTCACCAGAGAGGCTATTGTGTGATCACATCGCCTCCACTCATATTAGATTGCATCATCAGCCACCAAGAAAGGAAGTCTTGTTTTTCTCACAGATGCACAGAAAAAAGAGACAAGACCAGTGGAAACCCAGCAAGATAACACACGGAATGAGTCAGAGTCCTATAATTAACAAGTCTGCAGAAGCTCACTCCTCCCGATGACAATAATTACATAGTAGTGAACCAATTTCACCCGTCTTACCCTTAGTGTTACAGTAAACTAGTTAGCTAACGCGTTACACCGCTGTACAGACTCAGGTGCATCATTTTTCTATGAGAAAATGATAACTGTATTACTCACAGCTAATTTAGTTGTGGCACATCCAACCCTCTGAAACAATGTCTTATATGTTTCCGTCCTGTCAACAGGTAAGTAGAGTGTTTTTGAACACATGACACACAAAATTTCACTCTTAAAAAGCGATTTGTGCATATCTTGTGAGTCAGAGGCGCCCTAGACATCCCTCACATATGCAGATTTGAAAATAATTCCCCATGCACTCCTCACAATGTATATCTTTTTAAAATAACATTTTGGCATAATTCCCTGTCAAAACATTTTTTTCTCCTTGTCATTCTAACAGAATTCAATCCTTTGTATCATTTCAAGACTGCTGCGGCTGCTTTTCTCTGCAAAGAGGATGAAACCAAAGGAAGAGAGGCACTTATTCACACAGACTGGCAATCAATGTTAATCACAACAGCATTTACAATGTTTTGAAGATTTTGTAGACTTTCACCTGTTATAACCACCATTAAGTGTCTTTCAATAAAGGTGATTCTTACAGTGAGTTGTATATCTCCTATTGTCTCTGTTTCTCTCCTGTGCCCTTATAAATTCTCAACAATTACATGCCAAGGCTTCTTTTTTTTTTCCAAGAGTAGAAATTACAGCTGTCTCCTCTCCTCTCTCTCATCCCGGCATCGCTCATCTATTATTCAGTTTTTAATTTGGCTATTTGAGGTTTGTTCCCTCGTTTGGCGACAAGTAAGCCTCTGCTAAACAGGCACCTTATCCATTACACTAAATCTAGCACACAGCAGACAGCATTCTGGAATTGACCATTAGAAGGGTTATTGATATAACCACCATTCCCTCTCGTCATTATCCCTCTAATTTATCCGTAATTGTATAGCAGCTTTTTGGAGTTATTCTCACCTTGGATGCAAAGAGAAAGCATCTTCACTTTCTGAAACATATCCATGTTTGGATGCTTTACACAAAAAAAGCTATCCATCAAATTATGAAGGGACGGTATTCAGTCTAGGCAAAGCCAGGTCTCCATTGTGGCCATTTTGTTCAAGAGCTTTTGTATTTGTGACAAAAGTTTCCAAATTGCAGTCGGCTTTTAGCCAGGGTACCATCGCACTTCTGGTCATCGTTACGGAGAGACAGGCCTCTCTGACTGATCTTCAGACTGCTATAATCATATGCAATTGTGGTAAAGTGAAAAGAAAGACATGGCTCTTTACTGGGATCTATGGCTCATTGTATCTTATGTGTCACACGAGCCAAGGATCAATAGCACTCAATAGTCTATTAATAGGCAAGTCTTGGCTCTGTTCAGACTATAGCACCAGCCTGTGCACTAGACCAGGCCATGAAAAGAAGAGGGTGCAATAGAAACCAATCCTCGCTCTTCTGTTAACAGTGAAAGCCTCTTAATCATCTCAGTTTCCCATTGACTTACTGTTTCTCTCCCTCTCACCGAAGGCCCATCTTAAAGGGGATAGTTAACCGACCCCCACATCCTCTCCTTGCCACAGAGAAGATGACTCTGTCTATTGAGGAGTCTGGAAGTGAGGTCAGTGAGGTTTTCTTCAGTTGCACTACAACAGAATTCCAGTTTGGACTGATATGTTTGCATAACAGCCCAAAATATCCTCCGCACAGTTGTTGCGTGTGTAGAACACGACATCAGTATGGCGTCTTAATAATTACAATTAAAACTTAGTTATTTTTTACGACAATGACCACTTTCGACATTCTGCTCTGATGAGCTGCCCCTTCACGAGTGATTACTGATAAGCACTTGGGCAAGTACAAGAGTATCTTCATTTCAACTATAACTGATCCGCCTAATAGACCGTAGTAGTTATCTGACAGAGAGACCAAAATCAGATTCTAGTCACTCACTCATGCAGGCAATCAAAGGACACCTGAGTAATATAAAACAAATATTGATATTGATCTGCAATCTTTAATTTCCTCTCACCTCTAATAATGTTGAAAACCAAATAGAGCTTCGGGCCTTTCACTGTTTACCATCTCGCACAGATTACTGCAACAATTCTGGTCAAAGAACATATATTGATGAATTCCTTCATGTTTGCCTAAGCCTGTTACTTTGTCGAGTGCAGTTATCAAATACTGCACTTATAGTTTTAAGAAGTGTTTGTTATTTCCTGTCATTTAGTTGATGGCAAATAGATACAGTGTATAGTTTGGCAGCCCTCTGTTTATTTCATGCCTCTGCTATTGCTGTATATGCTGTTTGATGGAGAGAGCGTAAGGGGAGGAAGGAGCAAGATACACATTCAATAGGATGATCTGATATTCTTCTCTCCCTTCATTTTCCCTCTGGTTTCTTCCACTACCTTGGGCACAGCCAGTAGGGGATGTAAGTAGAAAGGGGAGGTGGTCAGAATCACATGAGCTCCCCTTGGTAGTTGAGCACCGCCCCCCTTTTGAGGGACGGGGGCTGTCACATTCGTCTTTGTCATGGCGCGGCATGCCACCCATTCATCAGGCCTGCCAGCAATGGCATCCCTTTCCTCTGTGTGCCCGGAGACTGGGCACGTCTGGGCCTGACTGCATCCCAGATACACACAGAGAGCAACACACAGACACTCTGATGGATTCATTTATTAGGCCTTTCATTACCCAGGGGGCCAATGGTGAATCGCAATGCACTGAATGCCACAGCATTGCACAGCTATGCCGTTGCCCTCTAGGCCTACTGCTATCATGGACAGCTTTCAGAGGACAGAATAATCTTCTGAGCAGTGCCTCATTAGACACTGGAAGACATTTGGGTTACCAAATTAAATGAGTAATTCAACATATAAAACATGCCCACAAAAGCTAATTTGTTCATGCTTCTCTGTATCTGCTCTGCAACTAACCTTAAAGAATATAATCCTACATGTCCTCCTTGTTCCAGCCAGAACATCATGCTACACACATTTTTTTTGACTGCATGTGAGGCAGGCGAACACTCCTTTTGTTTTACTATGTGGCCCAGTCTTCACAATTCCCATGACTTTATGAACCTTGTTTTAAAAAGCCAACTCTGAAATAGTTCTTTTGTACGTGACAGCCTGCAGATTCCAAAGCAATTGGGGAAAAACCAACCACCAAGTAGATGTGTGAGGATAGAGTTCAATACTGCCTGCAAAACTTAGTATTATTGATTGCCCAGGATGGTAAATTCAATATAGTCTAAAGAAGTTAGAATTGTGGATCTACAAGCCAAGCAATTCAATAGTGTTCATCTCATGCAATGGTGAGGATCTGGGCACTGTCTGATTCAATCCCAGAAGCTGTGGAGAAGGCTAGCAGGGATGGAAGAGCCAACAAATGCAATACGCTGCAGCTTCAGAGAGGATCTTAGGAGTCAACAAATTTAATAGAGCCACTTTATCCCCTCATATGTTCGTGCAACTAGATTTAGAGTGTGGAGGTTCCCCTTGTGAAGCTCCTAGGAGCTGGGGAGTTTATCCTAAATAAACTGTCGCCTTTATTGCATCTTTCTCCAAGTCCAAGCCAAGTCCTGGTTTAATTACAACAAATCCACCGCATGTGTTCACCATGTTTGCCAGTGATGGAGGATGCTTGAAAAAAAATTGCTCAAAGCAACTTCTGTCAACAACAATGGCAGAGGGGACACATCTCTGCCTTCCTGTAAAACATTTAAGTTTTACTCTGGGTGTAAACACTAAACTCCTTGTCTATGATTCGACTCAGAGGGAGAAGAGGCAGATGGGAACAACTGTCACAACGATAAAGAGGTTTTCATCTGATGAGAGAGAGGCTCATTTGAGAACCACGGTTGAAATTCAAAATCATCTAATCCTGCGAGACCATGTACGGCTCACACACAGGCACAATAGCGACAAGACTCTCATCTCACCCTGGACATTTACAATCAAGGCCAAATTAAGTGTGGCATAAATTAGCCACAGATAACATAAACTAGCGCACAGGGGATGGAGGAGGGATATGATGTACACCACTCAAGAGGATACGATACATTTCTTTTCAATTAAGAGTTTGAACAACGTCAAAGCCTAGCTTTAAAATTGCCCATAATAAAGGAACTCATTTGAATATTTGCTCCATTCTCTCAAGATATTAGGATGAGGAATCACTCGTTAAAAAATGAGGAGAGGAAAGGAAACAAGATAAGCATTTCTAATTGCTGCCATGTTTGTTTCCTAATATGTGACCCACGACACTAAACTTGCGTAGTTTGAAAACAAAAAAACTGGAAAGGCATTAAAGTGTGTTCTAGGAGGAGGCAGAGACGTGCTGGGAATGCTCAAGTACAAATTTAGCTGTGAGGAACCCTGAATAGCACAGGCACTGGTTGTAATCCTAACACTATGCTGCACTGTCAAGCAGCTAATAAAAATAGGCTGGTGGCAGATCAAGTCTGTGATTCAAATACATTCAAAACCTTTCTTAACTGAACTGCAAAAATCCCATTCTGGCTCATTTACAGACTATTTTTTCTCTTCTTTTTCACTTTCCCGTTCCCTTGCTTTCTTATTGTTCTCTATGTCTCTCTCTCCTCTCTCACTCCATCTCCCCATCTCCCCTCTCACAGTATCATTGCTAAATCTATTTGGAGCCGCCGCTGGGAGCAATTGAGCAGAAATGGGTTTGTGCACATCTTGAAAACTGTGTCTGTCATAAAAACACAAAGGTTCAGCACAAAGAACTGGTTAAATATCCATGTGTCTGGCCACTGGTAGCCTGCAGGTGTCCTCAGCTAGGGCAACTGTTGACTTGGAACAACATCAGAGTAGCACACCCACTGTACTGTAGCTTTGCTTTAGCAATGTCTATGCTGCAAAAATCAATTCTCTGTCTGTCCGGGACTGGTATGTGTGCTACACAGGCTATTACACAACTTGACCGTACGGAAAGCAAGCGAGGATGACCAGCATGTACAAATGTACTGCTATCACAATAACAATAGCTCAGAACCAACCGCAATACAGCTGTGTCTAGAGAGACATCACACGAATCGAGTTGTGAGGACGGCACCATGTGACAGTGCTGCTTCCATTTGTCGGAGTGAGATAATATGACTTCAGCTAAAGCGTTCTGAACCTCAAAGAGCACGTTCATCTCCATGACTTTGAATTCATTACCCATCAAAGATAAGTCTCCTTTTCACACACGTAGCTCTATTTGTCAGTGTCACAACACAAAGGAGGGGGGCAACTTATTCATGCCAAACATGCCTCCAGTTTCAACTTTTGGTCGCCCCTTTGAGCACTATTTTTTAATTAAAAGAGGTTCCCTTTCTTCTCTCTCTCTCCTTCTCTCTCTCTTTTTTTTAGCAGGAATGTCTTTTTCATACCACTTTCCTCGGCTTGAAATAGTCTCGATAACATATCTTTCAATTACAGTTTTATTGTGACTACCATCTGGTTGCCATTCAAACCTTCCCTCCCTCCTCAAGCCACTGCGTACCTGCAAAGAGGCGAAAAGTGACACATGGGTCTGCATAGAAACAGCTCTGATTTTCACCCATCACATACTGGCAGGAGAGGGGAACCAATGGCTTTTATCTGTCAGCTGAAGGAACACGCACCGCCAGGAGAGAAGCTGTGGGGTGGCGGCGGATGGAGGGGAGGGAGGAGAGAGGGGGTGCCGTTGATGAGTGGAACGCAATGTGAGGGGACGGTGCTGACCCAACTCCCTTCATCCCATACCTCGGCTGCTTCCCTCTTCACATTGACAGGCGGGTAGATTGAGGGCTAAGATTAGCAGCCACTTTCTCACAGAAGGCCAGAGAGATACAGTATTGAGAATGAATGGCCACATCATGTTGTCAATGTTGTAACCTTGGCAACAGACAGAGTACTATTTTAGTCCCCCCACTGGCCACCAGGATGGTTGGCAAGACGAACTGAATCTTCTCTGTTTACGGTCCTTATTGTTCACGCGCACACACACACACACACACACACACACACACGTATGTACGAAAAGGTTTACATCCTTAGTTATCAAGACACTCAAACAATGCCACTATTTATCTTCATCTGAGTCAGATAAAAGTGAGAGGGGTGCACAATCCAGTCCTAAAGTGCATATAAAAGTGAGGTCCATCCATGAACATCTTATTCACATAATTACAGCCTAGCTTCATGTCTATACAGAGCAACTCCACATGAGTTGCTCTATGCCATGGTGACAAGTCGTATAATGGCTCATATGTACTTTTCAGCAACCAAACAACAAAACAAAGACAAACCAAAGCCAGTAAACACAAAGCTCAGCGTAGAATCCCAGTGGCTGTCAGTCTGTTCTCCTCGTCACTGTCAATGTATTATTTCATTTAATTTATTCAGTTGAAAATTACTTTCATCTGAGGCCAGCATCCAAACTAGTACAATGTACAACAACTACACAAAACAATCTCAATGTCAGTAACAGGACTGCAAACAAAACAGACAAACTCGCATTAGGTAAAGCTAGTACGCTGCTAATATTGTAACGTATTGTTAATGAGCTACAGTTTCAACTGACCAGAAAAAAAGCACAGAATGTATTGATTTGATTTTAATTTTGAAATTTTCGTTCACATTTTTTCCTTCACTTTGAACATAAATAGGATCTCATGAATAACAATGGGTGTGTTTCCCTGTTTATTTGTAAGTCCACAAACAATGCTCAATAAATCAGGACAACATGCTTGTACAGACAAGTCTTTGATGTCACACATGTAGACAATTTGGCTGGAATCAGCTCTAGGCCACATTTGCTACGAGGAAATATTCACAAATACTGTCATGAATCCAAGATCAGACTAGCTTGCTTTCAAATCAGCTTGAATTATTGATTCATCTCCCACTAAAAAAAAACAAAAACAGGTCTGAACAACCTAAACAAGGAAGGCTGTGCCGGTTCCTCTCATCAAGGGCAAACTGGCACAATCATTTGTGTGAAACCATTTGTTTGTGTTGTATGAAATAATTCTTAATTTGCTTTTTTTTTTTCTCTGTGATTATTTTGCAAGCAGAGTGGAGTCAAAGCGCTGTATTAAAATCTAATCTTCAAACACCAACCTGGCTTCTACTGATCAGCCATGGGCTATTCATCACTGCCATTACCTCACCACACATTTTTATCCCTTCTTCCTCTACTGCTGCTGGCCAGCTCTCTTCCCTCTCTTTTCCTCCATCTGACTGACCTCACCTCTCTCCCTCCATCCTCAGTCCCTCTTTTGATTTACAGCCTCCTGTTCAGCCCATTCCTCGCTCTTTTCCTCGCACCTTTCCTCAGTTCATTCATTATTTCCTTACACTCCATTCCCTATTTTTTTCCATCTCCATCCATGAATGCATTCATCCTGCTCTCGTCTTTTTTCCATTAACTCTTCGCCATTATAATTCCGCCGAATACATATGGGCCTACAAATTGTCTTCTGTGTTGTTACAGCAGCTTTGAAGATTCTCATTTGCCATCTTTGGTAGGCTTACATGAAACAGTATATTTGGGGTTAAAGGGATCATGTGAATGATATATGATATGATTTAGGTAAAATTAAGCAAAGTACACTTGGCACAAATGACTAAGACTAACACATGATAAATCCTCCTTTTACGCATTGGGCTATAATGTTGAATTTTGTGTTTATATCAGGAAGGTGTTGATTAGAGTATATGGAGGCTGTTAAGATGATTTGCATGGACTGTATTTCGAGCCTCTAGTTTGCGGTGCTGTTCGCATCGTGTTACACTGACAAATAAGATTTTGTCCAAACCATTTACATTAAGAAGGGTAGCCAATCAAAATGCCACAATGACCATACAATTGAATCATCACCTCTTTAAAAAGTTTAAACAATATAACCTTCATGAAAGGCATGATTTTGAAGCTTCTCAGAGCCGGTCTACAGCTGCATAGTCTTCTAAGGATTTCATGCATTTCAAGTTTACCTGTGGACCAAATTTTGGCAAAGCTACAAACTGAAGCATATTGTTTGCAAACATAGTCTCACTGGCTGCTGTTTCAACTCAGCTGTATACAGAGGCTTTTTTCCCCTAATCTCTATAAGAATACCTCTCTCTTCTGCTCTCATATACTTTGTTCTTCTAATTTCACTCAGTGGTTGTACACACCCTCGGTAGGGGGTCCCAATTTTTGCCTTTTTGAAAAATTAAAAATAGCATCACTTCAGGGCAGTTTAGCCGCAAGTGTTTTCCTTTTACTTTGTCGGCAACTGAAAATGCTCAGAAACAGGCTGACTGCTGAATCTGGAGGATTAGGGAGACGGCTCTTTGATCAGGGCAGGGTGAGCTCTGGGATCTCTTTCACTCTCTTTCTCCCATATTCCTCCCTGTTTCCCCTGCCCTACTCTCTCTTTTTCCATCAATCCTACTCCTCCCTCTTTCATTTTCCTTCCTCCCACGTTCCTTGTAAGCTGCCCGTCCTTTGGCCATGCCTGCTGGCACCCCAGAGCGCCGAGACAGGAGGTGGCAGTGTTACACAGTCGAGACAAATGGGTGTACTGAGGATGGCATCACAGGAGAGTAAGCACTGGTGAGAGGGAAGCGGGGGATAAGGACAGCACATGAACTACACGCTTCTGTTCAGATGACATGGGGAATAAGTAATCCCTGGCCCCTTCTGGTCTGACTCAGCAGTCATTTCTCTGTCTCCCCCACTGGAGATAAGTCTAATGGAATTGCAGCATTAGAAGTGCCGCATAGCCACGGTTGGGTAAAACTCACAATACGCCTCTTTCTGTTATGACACAGATTTGTTTGCTTTTTCTGCCTACCGAGGGGCATGTGTTGTAGGCAGCTGCTCTTCTTTACATATACTTTAGCAATGTGTGGGAGGAGTTCTGAGCACCGCAGAGGTGGCTGCTGGGACGAGATGGGGGCATATTCCTTTATCAAACCTGCTTTTGATTTGTCTAGTGGATGAGGAGCGGGGATTACTATCCACTGCTACGTAATCGCAGAAAGCTGAGGAGTCATGAGCAGTTACACAGACAGCAGCACATCTGTGTGCCAATGAAATATTCAGGAGTAAGACAGCTCTCCAGAGGAGAGCGAGCTACAACTCCTCCACACCTCCTCCACCAACGTTAATGATTTATCAATAACTCTACCCTCCTGCAGAGTGCCTGGGATGCTGGGCGCACCTCATTAAAAACACCTGCCCGACATGTGGAGGGACCGAACATCAAAAATAGATCTACACAAAATATGGAGTGGGCCGAGGTGGGCAGGTCTTGTCCAAGCAGCGGCTTTACCGCCGGAGATGGAGAGGTTTAGCAGCCCCCCAGCACCTAACCGCCCACTACTCCATACCTACCACAAACACAGCCTAAAGTGATGTAGGAGTTGCAGGCACTGTACACAGTATACGGTGCTTCCACCTGTACAGTACACTCCATACAGTTCTTTGAGGCTTTGAGTCAGACATGGCCAGAGAGATGGTGAGCTTCAATAAGGTACAAAAAAACTCCAATAATTCCTCTGTAAATTTTGTTGTACCATGAAAATGTGCTGTTTAAATTAACTGTGTAGGCACTTGCCTATATGAATATTTAGTTTGGATGATTCATTTCCAGAAAATGAGTAATTATTTGCTCAACTGGGCCATGGCACAGTGATTACACCAATATCTCAGGTAATGGTCCAAAAATCACTCTGCTTCCCATTGCAAAGCTAAACCACATGGTAATATTAACTCCCTTACAACTGACATCCACTCTGAAAAGGTGGTCTAGGTTTTAGGGCTAGAACGGTTTCCAGGGGAGGCGATGGAAAAGGGGAGATAGGCGGTTTACTACGGGTGTGAATGTTGAAACTATAAAAGCAGTGGGTCGATTCATAGGAAGGAAAAAGGGAGGGGCAGCCACAAAAAGTTCATAACCATAGAGGAAGCCTATTAACCTTGGTTGGTACTTTAAATGTCATTATTTTTAGCTGACACAACAAAAAGGCCTGCGAGAGCTGTTCTCTTAGCGATGCGCCATGTAAATCACTTTCGCAAAAAGGAAATTACTTCCCGGGGCCCAATGTTATTAATCTAAATTCTCTGGTTAGTCAAATTGTTGCACATAATAAATATGGAGCAGCTCGTGATGCTTATCTGCTGTGACATCCCATTCTCGCCAAAACATTTTTTTTCTCATTTTCTCTTTATTCATGTCTCGATGGCGTTCTTGAAAGAGACAGCTCTACTAAACAGCACTAACACTGGATGCAGTCGGATGGGTGGGGAGGGGACAGCGCTGGGAAGACACTCTGTCTCTCGCTCATAGTCATCTTCCCATCTTTTGCTTATATGATGCCTGTCTTGGCTGGCTTCTCTCTCTTGCATGTCTTCATCTATTCTCTGTCTCGGACTGTCTAGCTTGATGACACACAGACACACATACACACTCACCAACATTTGAGCTCCTCTACCCTCTAGCTGGCAGCTGCAGATCTGGTTGCCAATATAGAGCGGACCAGATAACTCACGACGCTGTCATATTAGAATAAGCAGCCTTGACAGAGAGATCATTTGCATGCACCCCATCACCAAATACCAAGTCGTCTCCTGTTTTGCACAGAGGCCATGCCGTCAGACTGGAGACAGACACAGAGGATGGCTGAGAAAAAAGGGGGAAAGGTGAGAGAGAGGGAGAGAACAGAAAAGCAAGACACAGAACAGAAACAGAAAAATCCCACATACAGTAACAGCACAAGGTTGTGATTATCCATGATGAAAAATAAAGATTGCCTCTACAAAATAGTGTAACTACCCCTTGCAATAATGCCTTGCTGCATAGTAAGACTGTTGCTCCTCCGTGGTGATTCACTGACTCTGGGACTGGCAGGATTGTGGCTGGGGGTCCTTTGGGCTGACTCGATTATGTGCATGTGTGTGCATATACATGGTTGTGTGTGTGCATTTGTGTCCTGATTATGCAGGTATAATTGTGGGGAGGTGGGGAAAGTAGAGCCTCAAGGTCAGGGTGGTGTGGCTCATCAGCTCTAGCCTCTATCACTTTAATTAACTCCTCCGAGGGGCTTAGGAAAAGGCTCTTGTTAAAAATTCACTACAATGGTGCCGACAACCATTGTACGAGACGGAAGGGTAACATGCAGGTTGCTAAAAATAACCCCTCTAAGTACAGCACATGACTACTAAGACAGGACATTATGTAATTTCTCTGGCGAGGAAACTAGACCAAGTTAAGTTCATGTTAAGTTTTGTGTTACTTGTGACTGTGCAGTAAGAAAAGAAAAACAGAAAATAGTGCTTTCTAAGCTGTGCTTGATTCCTGTAGTTCTACATGGAGTAAAATAAGTAAAGGAAAAAGCTGTGCCACATCCATGAGATTACTCTGAGACGCAGGAGTAGGCACAGGCTGCTGCGTGGTAAGTCCCACCAATGTGTGGAGGATTGCTGTAGTGTGACATGAAGCGTAATGCTACCTCAGCACAGCTCTCTTCACAGGGACCTCTCAGGGACCCCGTGGAGAGGACAGTGTGCAGATAGGGCCAGAGAAAATGAAGGAGTGTGTGGCATGAAGGAGGAGTGCAATGATGTTTCCAGTGCAGATGACATAGTTACTATGGGCTGGAGAGTTTGGACAAGTGTCTGTCAGGTGAAGTTTCTGGTCAGTGATTATGACCGCAATCGTCCTTTTGCATTGTTGGGCTCCAAAAAGCCATTTCCTCACTTTAAGCAATGAGGTTTTAATTACACATTCTTGTATTTGTTTTAGTTTTTGGTTGTTTGTTTGTTTCTCGTTGGTTTTAACTGTGAGGGGGGAAACTGTAGCTCAGGTGGTGGAGCAGGTTGCCACAAGTTGGTGGTTTGACCCCTAAGCTCCCCCTGTCCAAATCTTGGACAGTGTCCTTGAGCAAAAAATATGTGGGGATGTGGGGAAAAAATAAAAATGCATATAATGTAGTGGTTGGTTTGGGAAGAGGAGGTATCACACATCATCTCACACCAATCTGAATTTAGCAATATTAGAATCCGAAAAACTGTTTCAGTTTGTGTGACTTTCATAAAGCAGGTTTGTAGGTGAATTTCAACATATTCAACTATTACTCCGTAACTGCTGCATGTGGTAATAAGCGACTGTTGGCAAAGAAATAGTAAACAAAACAATGACATGTCAGTATCACACTGGTATGTCAGTGCCTGCAAGGTTTGTGCTTCAGTTTAGAGCTTCAGGTTTCTGTTAGTCACAACTGGAAAAAAAAAAAAAAGGTCAGCTCAGTCAGTCCAAAAGAGTAAAATGGAAAATCACAAACATGGGAAAACAAGTAGCAGTAACCACTGCCACCATTACTGGAAGTGTTATGCAATTAACTACACAAGTGGCCATCACCGTGATCAAAAGTGTGGCAATCTAATAATAGCATTATAGCTGTCAGGAAACAACCACAACTGTTGTTTTATGAGGCCATCATGGGGCACTTTCCAGAATAAGACGTGTTGCAGAGGGTGGTAAAGGACAGATCTGTATCACGTTGTTTGTGGATCAATTTGAGAACTTTAATTAGCCAGGGGGTCAGGGCAGCAAGTGCAGCAGGCTCAGGTAAAGCTCATCAGCGAGGGGGCTTACAGGTGCCTTCGGCCCTAATCTCTCCGCCCATCTTGCTGAAATTAAAGCGGCAAATGGGAAATTGATTTCTAGCCCCCCTGTCCATGGCAATATCTCCTTTTGTCTTAAGGACATTAGGTAGGTTTGCACTTGCCTAAGCTGTTCTTTAAAACGTTCATTATTGATACGGAGGGCTGTGCTGGCAGACAGCCAGGGCAACCATGAAGAGGATGAAGCGTAGAAGAGCCCTCTGAGCTGCGGGCTTTTTCACAGCAACAGGTCGTTCACGCAACGATCCTCAAAACAAGCTGAGTGGAGACACCAGCTTTGACCTCTCTACTCAACCTCCAACCTGAGCTGCTGCTGACATGGCACCTACTGCAAGATTGACGAGATTAGACCACTCTGAGAGAGCTGGGCTCAACTCTTCAAATAGAACCTCTCACTATCACCTGGCCGATCAGTTAAATCAAATATGTTAGTTCTAAGCTAAAGGAAAAAGCCCCATGGGCTTTCCAACTTGAAAGAATACTAAGCGCTCAAACGCCAACCCATGGAAAGAGCAGAACGACTAAAAAAACAGGAGTGAGTCAGCAGAATCTTTGAAACGATGGGATAGTGAAGCCGTGGCTACTGATATCACGTAGAATCAAATGGAGTCTAATTCATTTCCCTCCCTGCATGTCACTTCCCTCAGATCGCAGTTTCTGTTGTGCCGTGTTGATGTTTTCCACTTTATGGCAGGATGCTATTTGTCATTCTAATGAACTTCTCTGTGGGAAAAAAAGATCCCAGGGAACATTTCTCAAGATGTCAGGGAGCAGAGAATGTAAAGTGCGCAACACAGTTAATTCAAGTGGGCCTGCCCTGCAGGCAAGAGGCCTGCCTGTGTATCAGTTCTTAACAGGGACAATTCATGCCAAATTAAGGCAGGGAACAGAATATTTAGAAACACCACAATACTGCGTGAAAGAGCCTGTTCTCTTCATTTGGGAGATTTTGACAGACAACACTGACAGAACAGCTTGCTGTCATTAACCAGCCTTGGTGTATCTGGAGCCCCTACCACAGGAGCGATAGCCAGGTGAGTGTACCTTTATATACTATGTAGCATGAAACAAGATCATAGTCCTGCGACCCCATTATTCAAAAACCAAAGAAACCCAAAGTGCCCATGGCTAATGTTGCTGTGAGAGCAGTGCAGAGTGTGTTCTGCACTGTAGAGAGGAAGAAGGAACTAGCTGGGCTGTTGTGTGCACGTGATAAATCTGCTGGTATGCCAGGGCTCTTTTCTCATTTGTTAGGCAGCCATGTGTGAAAATGTTAATGAAGGCCCATATAATCTAGGAAATTCTCACTATTAGAATTTCCTTCACGTAGCCAGGCTTTCTGCTTACACACTGACTATTGTGCGCATCAATCCTTCCACTGTCGTACTAATAATAGACCTAATTGCCTCAGTCAGCCCACTAGCTTTCTCTGCCCCTCTATGCATCTCAAAAAGGAGTAGAGGACTGTCTTATGACAAGCTCCTGCCACAAAACAAGGAGTAAATCAGGATATATATAACAAGCAGACACAAATACCACTGGCACTCTGCATGGTGCCCATCATCTACCTAGCCTCCATCATTTTATCACATGAAATATTAAGCATCCAGATGCCAAAATAGTTGCCAGGGCTCAGTCAGACTGTGCAACACTTCTTTTCTCCCTATCTCATCCATTATAAATAGAATGGAATAAAACTAGGCCTTGTGACACGATATCTCCCCCTGACCCCAAAGACCTACCCCATGTACAATGGTTGTGTTATTGAAGTCTTTGTAAGAGCTAAACAATATCTTGGATATTTTTTTTTACTTCGCCCTGTCCTTGTACACATAATGTGAAAATATGCAGATCCCTTTTGAATTTCCTGCTTGAATTAGCATTCAATGAATCTGAGTGCCTTTTTCCCTTCTTCGCTCAGAGAGGCAAAATTGCGTAATTACTCTAAAAGGAGAGAGAGAGGTGAAGGTTTGGCAGTCTTAATCTCTCAGAGTAGAACCTCTTTAAGGGAGTGGTGACTGTGGGGCCAAAACATCCATAAACCTGCAGGGAACAGCTAACGCATCAGAGCATGTTGGTCTTGAACTACAGCACAGCAGCAAACATGAGGGAAAAACAATGCATGTATCCAGAATATCCAGGGTCTGAGTTGAAAAGCAAAACTTTACAATTTCTTTTAAAAACCCCTCTGGAGAAGATTAACATTTCGGAGCTGTCCTGCTCTCTGAAAGCCTTGATGGACAGGTGCATATGAAAAGCCACTCCTAGGACAAAAGATAAGAAAAGAAAATGTCCTTAACACTGTACAAAGCTGACAAAATAAGATTAGCTAAGTTTCATAAGAGGTCACTCGCTTTGTAACCAGAAATCTATGAAGCAGCAGTTAAAGCATTCAAAATAAATACCAATAAGGGTATATATAACTCTGTTAAAAATCAACCAAGTTGTGCTCACTGTTTTGTGTCTCCTGCATACTATGAAGGTGAATCTTTGAATAAAGACATCAGTTGAGGATCATACGGTATGATATGCTACTTTTTATTACAAAAGCATTTATTCAGTCTGAAAAGTAAGGAAAGGTAAATTTATGTAATTTTTATTAGCCGACCTGAATATTTTTAGTATTTCTTTATCCAAGGTTCTTCTATCCACTTCCTAGGATAATATATTTATTACACATATTATACTCTCTCCTTTTTCTTTAAAATTCTTGCACTAAGTTGGAAATACTCAGTCTATACAGTTGGCTCTCAGATGAACCATTTCATGAGGTAAGGTAAACTGATTACAGAAGTATTTTACAGTCTGTTTCCTTGTGAGTAATACTGTCATTGAGCATTGCCCATATATTCAAAAACTGTACCTTATCTTTTATATTCGTGTGCTAACTTAAAATTGGTGTAATCATTATTTGAAGGAGCAACACAAACATGTAGTCGATCAAGATTATCACTAAAGAAGCAAAACAATTCATCAGTGCAATGAAACCATTTTGGTATATATTATATTATATGTAAGAATTGGCTGTACTTTTAAACATGAACTGTTTTTCAAGTTGGCCAAATCATTCATCAAATTAAATGAAAAATATTTCTGTATGTGGTAAAAAATTAACAGGAACATCCACACGTCTAAATCAACATCATTAATGAAGTTGCTGTGTGCTCTCAATACTGTTTGCTTGTTTATTTGTCAGCAGGATAACGTATATACCACCAGGTTGAATTTCATGAAACTTGGTGGAGAGGGGGGCAAAAGGAGAATGCATTAAATTTAGGTGTGGATCCAGATCAGCTGTGTGGTGGGGCACTGACCGCAGCAGAGAACTGTGCTCTCCAAGTGCTCTTTTAGGTCACTGTGAAAATGCTTTTAAAAAACTGGACATGTGGTTTTATATTAACACACAATTTCATAGACACAACACAACCAGGCAGATGGTTCTTTATCTATTTAAATAGCCAATCACATTTTTTTAAAGATTGATTTGCTTTATTCAAATTCGAACTTAAAGTGATTCTCATTATGGATTGATACATGTAGGTGCATAAAATAATTTTCACCTAATTTCACTCGTGAGGTTGATTTGTTGCTGCTTATTAATCAAGTGACCTCTAGTGTGTAAAGAACAAAATGATTTGGTTTGTACACCTCAGGAAAATACTTGTAGGACTGAAATGTTATCTTCTTTCCCATAAATGCTGTATTTTAGGTAGTCCAACATCCGACAGCGTGCAGGACCTTCTTTTATCTTTTGATCCTCAGCCAAACACAACCGTCACATCCGAATTGCTTGCATTGCTTTGAATGTTGAGAATGTGTGTCTGTATACACACAAACACACTTTAATACCCTCTAGGCTCATTTTGGAATTTTATAAAGGAGACTCCCACTGCAGCCACAGATAGATGAGCAGGTGTGCTAACCCCAGGGTCCGGAAGCCTTCCAATTAAGATACATAGAACCAAAAACATTCCTGCACACTGACCTCGCCAGCAAACACGAATTACATCCACTTGGATGGAAACACACCGACTGCCTGTTTCTCTGAGCCATCCCTCCTGCTGCTCCACCCAGCGCACTTTTAAATCTATTTATATGAGCTGCGTAGTAAAGCCAATTTCATCTGGGTCCAGCTGTTTCGTGACAAAAATGTATGGTTTGTGAGAATATTGCACAGTGCGCTGAGTGTATATCCTGCATTTGTGCATGTCTGCTTTAGGGTGTGATTTCTGTTTGTACTTCATCTGTTATGCACACAATCCCCATCAAAGTACTGTCTCTGATTCAGGTTGTCATGATCATGCTAACTACTGAAAAACAGCTCAGTTCCTGCTGAGCTAAGATACCATTTCCTGCTTAACTGGTGCTGAGCTGAATCAATGCTTCACTACACATCCCTTGCAACAAAAGCTATCAGCCATCAGCCACATCATTGAGTTATTTGTCACTGCTAACATACAAGGAACTATTCAACTAATTAAGATTTCCAATCTTGTAAAAAGAAAACAGGGGGAGTATCAATAAAAGAGGAGCCACTGTGAGCTGTGCCAATTGTGAGGAAAGGGTATTTGCAGAACAATGTAAGAGGGAAGTGAACTTTACTCTCATTTTTGCAGGTTGACCATTAACACCAACCTTATCAAAGTCATTTGTCTCAGGATTTGTTGAACATCTCCAAAATGCTCTTTTGTCTGTGCTTGAGTGACACTGTTTTCTGAAAGGTTAATTGCTTCTCGTAGTAATAAAAGGCCAGATCCGAGGCTGTGATTGACATAAATAGAGGTGCTCTCCCTCCACATTGAGGTTTTCCACTATGTCCATTCTTGCTGCCAGGTCAGTTTCAGACAATTGTGATTTATTATTAATGACATTCAGTGCACTTCCTGTGACATTCCTTTTATTGGGTCTTGTGCCTTTATGTGGCCCATCTAAGAGAGACGCTGGTCCGCCCATGGCCAGCTTTATAGCTTGAGAGGGAATAAATTTTCCAATGTCACAGCCACAGCCAACAACGACTTATTTGATGCTAAAGATCAAATGATTCATTCTGCGATTGTGCATGAGAATTTACTTTTAAGCAACAACAATACAAACAGCAGCACAATAAATCTTTTGCTCCTCCATGCGGAGATTACTCTCTATCTGCACACTATTGGACTTTACACACAGGGACAAAAAGTTGACATAGCCATTTGCTAACATAGCCTGTAGTGAGGAGAAAGCAGCAGAGAGATTGGGCAGATGAAAGTTTAAAACAAGAACAAAAAAGCAGCACGAGAAAAGCCCAGGAAAACTTCACCAGCCGCTGGTGATGCCTGATTTGTATTCACTCCTCAGTCCAAAAATTCTCCAGCAGCAGCTTTGGGGTTGGAAGATTTTGAAAGTTTAGGAGAAGTGTGCACATTACATATTGCTGCAAAAGAGTGTATGGGAAGTGTACAGGGAAGCTGAACCTCTAATGGCTCAGCAGGTTTTTGGGGTTTTTTTTGTACATGCACACTTGGAAGCATGTGCCAGGCCTGAAGGTCAGCATGCCTCCTCATCAGCTCTTTTATGCAGGCCTCACAACGCAAAAAGCAGCTGGAGGCTGGAGGCCCGGGGTGCAGGGCGGCCCGTCATTGACCACCACTCCCTGCCTAATTACCTCCCTGCCCTGGCCCTGTGCTCATCCAGCCCTCTCCAGTAAGTAAGGCTGGGCTGCTGAGATGGCTGGGAGCCTAGCCTCATTAGATCCTACAGAGTCCCTCTGACTGAACCAACATGCACACACTACTAGACACTATCATACACTAATGGGCTAGCAGGAAGGCTGAGACAGACAATAAAACATAGGGAAATACATCACTGAAGCACCGAACTTCGTGTTCACCCAAGACATATTAGTCTTTTGAAACCTTATTTCTAGTGGGTGAACAATATGGAAATTAACACCGTTTTTTACCCAGGTGTTTCGGCACTCATTCATCCACCGCATCTAGGTGGTTAGTCCTCTAATGGCTCTACTAAGCACACACACACACACACACACACACACACACACACACACACACACACACACACACACACACACACACACACACACACACACACACACACACACACACACACACACACACACACACACACACACACACACACACACACACACACACACACACACACACACACACACACACTCATATACACACTACGTTCCCTCCCGTAACAAGCTTTGTTTCCCTCACATGTCAGCAGAGTTTCCCTGTCAGCGTCTTTCCTGCCGCGACTGAGATGGAAAAAGCTACTTTACTTAGGGGTCTTATTTGTTTGCCTGTTTGTTTCTCTCTGTTCGCTTTCATCTTCATCTTTTATGACTGCCCCCTTCTCCCTTCCCAGCTCCCCAGAGAGGCAGGCGTGGGGAGGGAGAGGTAGGGAGGTGGGGAGGTGTGGGGAGGGAATAGACAGAGGGGGGCCACTTTTGAAGGAGAACGAGGAGAATTGAAAATGGCCGGTGTTATGAAGGAGGCCAGATGAAGAAAGCCAATCTGCCTGTGAGGGCAGTGGGAGTGGAAGAACGAGTGAGAGGGAAGTAAGAGGGAAAAGAGCAAGAGAAAGAAAGAAAGAAAGAAAGAAAGAGAGGAAAATTCTGTTGAAGCCCCTTTGTCAATGAAGGAGGGAAATTAAGAGTAACGGCATAAAGAAGTGTGTGAAGTATAACTTTGACAGAATAATCCTTACCCAGGGAACCAACTCCAGCTTGCTCCGACTGCCAGGCTGCCGGTACAGGCTGAGGCCACAGGGAGGTGCTGTGACAGAGGGGGCTTTGACAGCAACCCTCCCCTCACCAGCAGCACTGCTCATCAGGCAGTGTGCTGCTCCAGAGCACAAGCTGTTTTCTCACAGAGATAGAACTGTGACGATACAAGTAGGTCCTATAAAAACTTTTCACTCATGTAACAAGAATGGATGGCGGTAGAAGTTTCAAACAGGCCTTGTTTTATCACCTTTTTTTTTTGACATTTCTACCTAAGGCTGTTAGGATCTAACTATCTTCACGCAGATTTGTAATTAAGATTCTCTTTCTCTCATCAAGCTTCTTTGTTTTTCCATTCACAGTTTTGCGATGGTCTCTTGTTTGCCAATCCTCCAGACTGTGATTGTCATAATTGCATTGCACAAATGGAATCAAAAGAGATGAGTCAAGTGTGAAAAAAAGAAGAGGGGGACTACACTGCGCAAATCTTTTGATGTAAACTAAATGAGGAACAATCTACTCTTCACATTTGCACCTTCATCTTTTTTGCTCTTCAGGCACTGATGAGTGTCATTTATTTATTTGCTAGTTAATTTCTTTTGCTGCTATACTCTGGGGCTTCCATGTTATAATAAAGAATGAGGTGATTTGTTTTACCCCTCTCCTTCATCGGTGTGCTGCGTATGCTGTCCCTGATGGTCTGGACCATACAGTGATGATAAGATGGGAGTCAGTATATTAATCAAGATGTTGACAAAGTAAAGCATCCCACATACTACCAGGTCCCACTGGTCTGCATCCCAAAATTCACTCTGTTGCTGGGGCCATCTTATTGTAGGAAAATGCAGAACGCAGGCTCCTTTCTTTCGACAGTATATGATCCATGACAGCTCAAACTGCTTCCAAGGGACAGACATTGTCTCATGCACTCACTTCCCAAATCATGTCCTTGACTTTGACCTTCACCCAGCTACTGTAAACTCCGGTGCAGCAGCCGTGGGCTTTAACTGTCAGGCTTGGCCTACAAAATGAGTTGGTAAAACTGCTCCTCAACATGCCCGGTGGGCAGTTTTGGACCCTTGCTGAACTAAGATCGGCCCCTAAACAGTTACTCTGTGTTTCTGAAGAAAGCTGAAATTTCTCCAGTCTCTGCTGTGTGGCAAAAGGCTCAACAAAAGTGAATCAAACTATTGTTACTTTGCTGTTCTCTAAAACCTCTGTTCTCCTCCTTCCACGGTTTTTCTTTTTCTCTGTAGTTCACTGGATCCTCTGAATCTCTCCTCCTTTATTATGCCTTCCCCCTCTGTCTTTTTTGACTGTGATCCTTTTCACTGTTTGCTACATGGTATTTTTCTTTTCCTGACTCTCTCTCTCAAATGCTTTCTCATTCAAGGCTTTTTGAGAGGGCCATTCCCTCCTGACGTTTACAAATGAAATGAATGAAAACCATTGGTACGTGACTCCTCTACAGGGAGACGCACCATTATACCTTGGTTTACTCAAACAGAAGCCTCCCTGTGATTGGCTAAAAGCAGGGATACCGGGCTGAAAAGGGTTACCCTAGATAGCAGAGGATGCAAGGAAGTGGAATAATGGCAGGCTTAGAAAGAGAGAGAGAGCCTTGCCCAATGTTTTTTAGCTGTTTGAAAATTGATTTATTCTTACCGATCCAACAAACCCCATGTATTCTCAACCAATGGCTGAAGGATGAAAGGTATCATTTGTCAGAAACCCACTGGTCCACTCAAGAGAACAGAAATTGTTTGTGAACATGGATAAAAATCCCGTATGTACACGCCACAGTTATGTGTCATCCAAGTTGCTTTTTCGCTCCAGAACTGCAGCTACGACGGTGAAAAATTGGGTAAACTTTTTGGGGCAAGAAACGTGATTTTGATTTTTTGCCCCCTTCAATATTCCTTTAAATTGGATTTCAGTCATCCCTCCAAATAGACTGCTGTATTAACCTGTGAAATGTTGCGAGAGCATAGAATAATAGAGTGCCTTTAAGAAGAATGTGCTCAACCTTTTCAATATTGTGAAAAAGAAAGAACATCTCTATTTTCTTTCATCCTCTATCCCAGAATGGCTGTTATGTTTTCCTCTCCCCCGAGGAGGAGTTAACAACCTTGAAGCTTTGTAAACATCAATGGTACGTGGAATAAAAAGTAGATTATCAAAGGGATATTTCCTATGAAAGCAAACATCTGCTATGATAAGTTATCTTCATCTTTTATCTCTTGATCAATTCACACAGCCGTTTTCTTCTTTGTGACTACATCCATTTTCCTCTTCTTATTGCACTGTTATCTTGATAAACAGTGATGTTTATCACATTCTGGCAATTGTTTTGATGTTATTCATGATTTTCAGCTATTTAAATGACATGACAAAGGGAGGAAGTACGAGCAATCTTGTATTGTTAATATTAGTGGAGAGACCAGGGAAGTCAAATTAGTGGGAAATAAAACAAGATGCCTTTGTGTTTGCAAAGCCGCAGCAGATGCCAATCAAGCAACCTGAAAGACAGCTCTGAGTCCTGGGAGGGATGTAATGGAGTTCAATGTGAAGGCAAGGACGCACTTCTCAGTAGATGACAAAACAGTAATACACAGAGCGGTGTGCTGAAGTAAAACACAATCAATTCAAACAACAGCACTTGCTGTGCCGGGACCCCCCCTCCCCACCCCATCCAGAGGCTTCCAGCCTTTCAGAATCCTGCACTGAAAGCTGGCCCTCCTGCCTTCCATCGCCTCCCTGCCTGCTCACATCCAGCCTCACTTCCTCCCATCATAAATCTGGATAAATCCACAAACCACTGTCTGGCATGCTCCATCTGTCTCCCTCACTCATGTACTGCTACCGAAAACCTCTCTGCATCCCTGCCTGCCAGCAGGCTGTCCTCTAGGCTCACTTTAAAAAGAATGAAACAGGCAAAAAAAAAAAAAAAAAAAAAAAAAATCCCGCTGACTGTACACCATGAGACATGATGAAGACCCACCTTTACATTATATCACTACAGCTACTCATCTCAGTAAAACAAACTTTCAAATACAATTACCAAAAGTCTACGTTTACTCACCCATGATGCAATGTGATAGTGATGAGCAGACATTCAGACTGAGTGAATTCAACAATAATATTTCGGTGTGAAGATTTCATAGCTCAAATAAATGCATGGGTCATTTATTAAAGATTATTTTCGATCTTTTCTTTTTAACAGTAATTTCTAAAAATGTCCCCTGCTTCCTTTATTCACATGAAAAAGAAGCAACGTGAGAAAAACGAAATCTGCAAGCAACGGAGATAAAATTGACATTTAAAAAACTGAAAATGAATACTTTTTTCTGCAGCATCTTCCTGTGTTGTTTACCTGAATATGACACCTGGTGGATTTAAAAACGGGACAGACTAAATTGTTTGGCCACGGGCAAAATGTCAGTTTCAATATTTTTGAGTGAGATTGTGGCAGTGAAATCAAGCCTCAAATTTTATGGACGGTGTCGAAGGCGAGCAGCAGGAAGCCGCAGACGAGTGGAGTCGCTCGACAACAGGCCTTTGATATCCACCAACAGGGAGCTCAGGAGGAGGGCCCCCCTGCATGGTGGCGCACTAAAACATACATGCAGGCTCACTAACACATACACACAAAGCCTATTCTAACAGACCACAGCCCAGCAGTTCAGACTGGGCTCATTACATCCCGCCTACCCCTTCCCACCACGACCACCGGGGTCCTGACCACACAGTGGGTCGACGCCCAGCCACAGGGGTCCATGTATTAGCATTCAGCAGAGTGAGAAACAACAACACCAGTGGGCTCATATCATCATCCACCTCACAGCTCCCAGGGCCTGACATCTCCTCACGGTGCTATTGTTTCGCCTGAGCGCTGCTCTCCTGCCCTTTTCTCTCCACTACAGTGCGCAGGAAAGGGCTGCACAGTCGGGGGGTTGGGGCTTGTTTAGACAGCGGGGGACCCCATCGGCGCTCCGGCACTCAGTGGCAAACATCAAATATGATTGGTCAAGGGAGGCAAAGGGGAGTTTGACAGGGAATAATCTGACCATTCCAGGTGTTCGGGGTATTTTATCATCTGTGTATAACACCACATACTGTATATCAGAGTAGGAAAAAGATCGTCTTTACCTGTTGATGCCAGTGACGAGTCAAGAGGATCCACAGACATGAAAGAAAGAAAGAAAGAAAGCCATTAGTTGCTTATACAATATATGTGATGCATGAATGTGGTTACACACAACATGTAAATTGACAATTTCAAGATAAAGAAAAGAGATTTTTTGAAAAAAGAAGGCATCGTTCTTTGAAGCAACTCCATTAGTTTTTGTTTTCTTTCTTAGCTGTTGCTTGTGAAGCTGTTTGATGTGGAGATGAGTGAGACGCAGTTCCCTTGTACGGCAGGCTGTTGCAACAAGCCACGTTTTGCAAAAATGGTTCTGGATTTCAAGCTTAGGCTGTCTGCTCGTCTTGATCAGATGCTTTCATATTCGTTATGTAAGATACCTCGTAATAAAGTCTTTCTTTTGTGGCGACCTTGGTGTTACCTGCCCAAGGACACAGGAGACTACAGTGTAGCAGGCTGGATCAAGACACCCAATTTCCTGTTTGATACTGCTGGCACATACTGATATATGTATGCACTGCTAGTCATGGAGTAGGAATCAGAAAGGCAGTACTTGTCTTAAGTTAGGGGGTGAAAAATTCTAATTTAAACTAAAATAAAATAAAAATAAACTGCCAACGTTTGCTAACCTTACTGTAATGATTAACTATGTATGGGTCTGCTAAATGCTGTTCCTAAAATATGCTCCCTTAAGTGTCTTCATAGAGACAATCTAATGGCCTGTGGGTGATGGTTGGTGGAAAGTTGTGGTCTCTGGCTTATACCGCTCATTCAGTCTGATTCTGATAATCACCAGGAAAGCCACTGATGAGCTGCCTGTCCCAAATGATTTTCCTCATGGGCACAAAAATAAAATTTAAAAAAAACTGCTCCTATATAGTATGCTATGGCACCTTCTGATTTATTCATATCATGCTGCCACCAGTGTACCTCCTATCGCTCAGACCCTCTGTAGTTGCTTGCAATCTATTACTACATTCACATTACAGCAAGCGAGATTTTTACATTCTGTGTGAAATGGGTCTGCAGACGGAACACCACCTGTCATCAACACAAACAGCCTGCTATCAACAAAAACAAACTAAAAACTGTGTCATGCCATTAATGTAGGCTACTGATGCAAAACCACTTGTCTCACCATGATCATGTTTGTGCTCTGCTATAATATTGTTTTCTTTGGTTCTCCCTTTTCCCATTTGTATGAGATGGAAACAATTTATTTCTTCTTTACATATAATACAAAGAATGATGATGAAACTAGCAAGGGCATTTGGTTTTCTGTCTCTTAGAAGACAGGAGACCCATTGAATTTCATGAATAAATGAATGAATTAAAATTCATCTAATCATACCTCAGGAATCCCCCCCAACACACACACATCCTCACTGCTAGACTGCTGAGGAACCTCCGTCAGTAGTTCCACTTGCAAACAAACACATTTAATCTTGGAGTACACAAAGAGGAGGGGGGTTCACTATGGCAACGGCATGTATCACCTTTTGCAATATGTCTCTTTGTGCATGCTTCTTCATTAGGATTCATGGATCATGAATGAAAACAATTGTTTGCCTCTCATTTGGCACCATGTGACTGATTGTTTGCACACCAATGTGAGGGAGATGAAAATATGGGTCTTCCAAATTTAGACTAAACAGTTTTTTGTTCTGCTTCTTGTACCACTGCTGTTATACAGCACATCTGACCAGCGAATGACTTCAAAGTGAAGTTCAAACATAGCATCGTGTTGGTTTACTTTTGGTTGGACTAACTGACAAAACACTGGGTTATGCAGTGTTGTATTCTGTGCTGCATACATCATAAACTTTATGGTGAGTGAGACCCAAGCCAAGCGACTTATTACCACTATAACTCTAAATGTTGGAGCATAGATTTATTCAAAATATATTTAAAAAATAACATTTAGCCGAGGAAGGCCAAGCTGTACATTTGTATACTTATTCCTTCTTGACAGCGCTACAGGAGCAAGCTGTTTCAAAATGAGTCTGGAGACCACAACATGCTCTAATTGATATGACCTTTAATTGCTCATTCAGTGCAGAGGAAAGAAGAGGAAGACATCAAGCCAGTCCACTGTGGCTCGGGCTAAAGAGGCGCTGTGTAGATTGGCCTACACTCCCAGGCCCCGTGGACATAATTAAACCTGAATAACAAACACTTACACAAGTGCTCTACTCTCCTGAACAGGATTCTGAAAACATCCAGGACACCAACTCTTTTTAGTTGGTCCCTCAATCAGAGTGGATTTGTTCCTGCGTTGAATATAATTGGGACCTAGACAATTACGACAGACATAAATGAGGTTCTGTTATCCGAGGCCAAAATCTGGTTAGTTACTAATTTCCGGGTCAGCAGTTCATCTCAACTACTTAGGAAAGCTCACTTTTAACGCTACTGCTTGAAAAACCCATGACATCAAGAAATGGAAGCTAAAGCAAGGTAATAAATCATGGTTATTTCCCATATTTTAATGCCTGTGTGTGTCACAGTAGTAGCAGGTATCTTAATTGCACTAATTACACAAAAGAACAGTGCAGCTCTAAATAAATATGGATTTTTCCAGATGGAACAAAACTAGAAGACAAAAAAGAAAAAGTCAAGGCACATCCCAAATTCTCAGCAGATGTACAAATTCTAAATAGAACATCTGCATTGTGCTCTCTAACATTTACAACCACAACACAATAAAACCCTATCTGCATTTTGAACACTAGTCCACACTTTGTATAAAGAGCACGTGCTAAACAACTGGACCTTTGCATGGAATTAAACATCATTAATTAATTTACACTGAAGTCTAGAAGCCTCTCCTTTGAGTGAGTGTAAAATAAGCCACGGGTTCAAGCTGTCCGCCGGGGCCGCGGCAGCAGTGCGTTTGACTACTATGTATTCAGAACAGCAAACGGCTGGTCACCAGATGATCCCTCTGGTGGGCCTGACTGCTGGCCTTTTGCAGACCTCCATCATCTCCACCTGCAGTCTGCCTACACCCCAGAGAGCGCCCACTAGAGCAGCTATGAATGCAGGTGCTGGACGTCTAGACGAGGGGCTCATTAGCTTTCCTGTGGCTCACCAGCTAGTGATTGCAGAGGCCTAAGCTGCCTTGCCTAGGGGGAGGGGACAGGTCCTGATTGAGCGCGTGCTTTATTACAGGGGCTTAGGTGGGGGCTTCAGGATTAACACATAAGTCTTCCACCTTCATGGGTGCGAAGAGCACTTGTAGTGCTCCGTGCAGCTGGAGGGGGAGTGCAGCCCAGGGAGTGAAACAGCTTTTCTCACTTTGCATTGATAGATTGACCAGAGGCTTAACTCACACGTCCTGGAGGTCCGGATGGATTTATGTTACTTACAGCAGTCAACCTAAATCTCGAAAGGGCACTGGGAAGTTTTTTAAATGTTAATTCAAGTTAATTAGTTTTAATAACTTTGGCTTCACCGTGTGAGCCGCGGTGTTTATGTGTGTCTAACATTTTCAGGCATCACTGTGTGAAAGACCTCACAGTGGCCTGTAATTGTTTCAGCTCTGTTTTTCACCACAGGGGAGAGTCGGTAAAAGGAGTGGCAGCCGGTGCCCTTTCCTCTCACAGGTCGCTTTTAAATGGGCAGACCTTAAGCCAAGCTGCCCTTCAAACTGATGCTTGAGTACAAGCAACAGGTGAGTGACATTGCCCCAGCTTTATGTTATACATTATGACATACTTTTAAGATTGACTTTGCTAAATTCAGCAAACAGCCCTTATGTCAAGATTTGACACATTAAATCTGCATGTGTAGAGGACAATTTCTGCATTTGATAAGGGATGTTTCAAAATTCTAGGGTTATATACTTCAAAATAGAGGCTCTAAAAAATAGATTTGAATTGCAAAATAAGAGTCATTTGCATGCCTCCAGATTCAGTAAATATACATGGATTTCTAATCTAACTTTCAGATTGCTTTCAAGCCTAATGTTTATAGTCAACAGAGGCTCACACCTCTATATATTACCACAACCACTTTCCTCAGATGATTAAGCGATAAGAAAGAAAGTCAAAACAATAGTGGAACAAACAACTTTTCTCTGCTGAGCCTTTTGCATAATTATGATGCCTGAGGGCCAACTGATTCACTGAAATCTGTTCTCTGTAGGGGGATGGAAACCTAAAATAGCAGCCTCTGATTGTCACACAATTGGCTTAGACTGCACTGTGCAGCTGTGCTCTGAGCCTGTCTGTCTGTCATTTAACTGATTGCTGCATGGCTGCCAACCTATCAGGTGCATCATCACTGAAATGTGGGCTGCTAAGTGCACCACAAAATTCATCCCTAATTCCTTCCAGAAGCATGGGGTCAAAAACTGTGTGTATACAGAGCACAGTCTGCTGCTGCATTAAGCAGTTCTTTAGAATGTATTCCGTTTTTTGATTACCATAATGCCACAATGGCAGAGTTCAAAGCCTGGATTGTACAGCTGCAGATATGAACTGAGACAACACCCCACCTTTCCATTAGAAGAGAGGAATAAAAGAAGGAGGAGAGAGAGAAGAAGAGACAGTGAATTCCAGGGCAGTCCTAGTTAATTACTGGGGTACAAGTGTGATAAAACACCCATACACCTCTGAGGACTATTACTTCCTGTCTTCACCTTTTATCATTGTTTGTAGATATCATAAGAATATTAAGATTCATAACTCTTGGATGCAACCACCAGATTTAAAATGCTTACAATTTTTATAAAGAGGTTATTGAAGGTTGCCATATTATAAGAAAGCAAGAGTTAGGCATTTGTTTCTTTTTTCATTCACTGTGAGAATTCAGCATGCATACTGAATGAAAGCAAAATTCATTTGCCCAAAAATGTTTTTAATCATTTTTTCACCTCATCAGTTGTGGCATTTGTTTTAACTTTGAAAAGGAAAATTGATTATTACCTTGACGGGTATTGAACTATTTTGGGTAGTATGTAGTGTGTAAATACCACTGCAAAATAGTTGAATGTCTTCAGTGAAGTCTTAAACATATGCACTTTGTCAACTGCATGTTTTTTTTTTCTTAACAGGGCTTGTGTGTGATTACATGGCAGTATATCTCAAAATATTAATTAGCCGTGTCTTTGTATCTGATTACTGACATGCCTAAAGTGAGGGTGATAAAAATGGTGTGTGGTTTATCTGCTCTCCTCTCTGTTGAAAAGAAGTTACAGATAAAACTGGTATCATGAGGTTCATGGATGATGAATCATGTCCACAGTATTCTCGCTCTCTTCCGAAGTCAATAGGCCTGTAACGTGAGCACAGCACCGGGCTGTCCCCAGGCAGGCTCACTGAGCCCGCTAATGAAAACAGAGGAAGGGAAGGGAGAGAAAAAGAAACACAGAGTTCTGTGTCTGAACAAACACAGGAGGAATACCTTCAAGGTCACTTTCAGAGAGAAAAAAACAGCAAGGGAGAGCGAGGGAGATAGAGAGATTGAGAGGCACTGAGGAGATGAGTGAAATGATGATGAAACCAGAAATTTGGGCTCAAAGAGGGGATAAAAATGGAAAAACTTGTCTTTGTTTGGGGCCAGTGCTGCACACTAAAACACTGAGGCCAACCACATGAAATTACGATATAACACTTGCTAAATAATTCTTTTATTTTCACAGTTCACTTATCTTTTTAAGTGCAGAGGATTACATGGGCTTTGCAACAATAAAACAACGCAGCAAGAAAATAAAACAGGCCAGCGCTGTTTCCTACTGGGCAAACACACAAATGGGCATTGTTTAATTTTTATGATCGCTTTAAAATGACTTTATCAATAACAAATCAGACATTTTTTGATTGCTCAGCATTCAGAGTAAAAGGCAACTGAACAATCCATGGAGCATGATAAAACAGTGGCGTAAAGTAAAATGGGATGCAGCTGCGCAGCCGTGTAACGGCGAAAGAAATAGGAAGAGGCCTGTCATAAGGACGTCAGAAACTGGACTGTTCCAGAAATGCCCAAGTGTGGACATACACTCAGGCGTGACGTTACAGCAAACCTATTATCTACTATTCTGTCACTTTGGCTTTTCCACTACAAACTTGGGACCGCATTCAATTTCAGCACCAGAGATGTCTGCTTCTCTGACCGTCACACTCTCTCTCTCTCACCCTCGCTGAGTGGGTGTGTCCCCTCAGGGAGAAGATGCTGGTTTTTACAGCACTTTATCCAACCTTAAAAAATAACACTTAGCAGTAGATCCAGAGTTTATTTTTTTTCCCACTATTAAAGGCGTCAGTGCTGCCACTAATCAAAAAACTAGCCTGCAAACAGAAATGCAGTGTTCGCAGAGTATGTCAAAAGAGATGGCTCTCAGAATGGGAACTTTTTCAGGAGGGATACTCTCATTCGACTCTCAGGGATTTATGGTAAGAAGTGTGAGTATGTGTGTAGGTATGAGATGTTTGGGGTGTAGTGATAGCGCATTCAAGATAACAATTCAGTCTTAGTGAGCTTATCATTAAAATTCCGTCAGAGATGTGGCACGGGGAAGGAGGCAGAAGAAATGCCCAAGATCTAAGGACAGGAGGCCTTACATCACAGACGGGAGTGTTGCTAGCTCAAGAACCTGCTTTTGATCTTTTCGTTTACCTGGATGAGACCTGCTTGAAAAGCACACCAAAAAAACGACCTGTCAGCCATAGAGAGCAAACTTTTATGTGACAGTTGGCTGTCTGACTGTCTGTGCCGACCCAGGCCCGAGTACACCCCAGCCATCTCTGAAGAAGTCACTATATGCCACTCAGTGAATCAAACAAAGACTGTTCCGGTGAGAATCTTGTAGTTTTTCCGGCATAGACACACCAAGAAAACATCTATGTTCACAAACACAGCACACACAAAATACATGTCCTCAAACATAAGCAATTATAATCAGCAATCCTTTCAAATCTGACCTCATATCATTTAATACAAGAGTCAGTAAGCGTTGGAGTGTCAATCTCAAGCCTTTCAGTCTCTGTCTCAGTGGCCCTTTGTTTCCAAGTGTTGTTGTTTCTCGCCTCTTTTGTTTCGATAGCTCAACATTTCACTCGATCAGGCTTTTGTCAAGAGGGACCTGTGTGTTCGGTATTAAACTCACCAAGGAGAATTAAGGGAAGGATGTTACACAGATGAAACCAGAGGACTCCTGGGCCTCTTACTCTCTTCAATCAATAGGCAGGATAAGACTAGCCAGCATCAAGAGGCAAATGAGGACATACAAATAAACGTAGACAAAATTTACACACACAGCAAACATTCAGCCAAATGGCTTAGGTTGACCGGGAAATACATGGTTAGTTAGTTGGAATATATCACATACTTATGCAAGGCTGTGCACCATATTTATGCATGAGCAGATCAGTGCTTCTTATGCTTGCATGCCTAATGCACAGCCAAGCCTTATTTAAAATGAATGCTATAGTTTGCACTCAACCTGCATCTGTATCAATACGTGGGTGCCTTTAGTTTCAAAGGTAGCCACTTTAGGTAAAGCAAGAATCTCTCCAGAGTATGCACAGTCATACACTGACTCAATAAAAATCTGTTTCTGGGTTTCTCAGCTGGTGTGGCCAATTAGTGTGAAATTTGGTGACAGAACTGTAGAGGAGCTAGGACAGTCCTTGCGTAATTATTGATCTAAGTTTACTTGCCTGCTTGGCTACGTGTGGGGAGGAGAGGACACAGTGCAGGGTTGTTCTTATACAGTGCCTAATTAATAGTGATATAATCTGATACTATAGCTTAAGGTTGTTGAGGATTTCTGATCCCCCCACTGGTGTGTGGACTTAGAGTGCTGCTCGTTGCACCGTAATTGCAAAGCTTTGGCTTGGTGTCACAATTAGAGTGGAAACCAGCGTTGTTATATCCATTGGTATAATCTCTGCCAGACCCTATTTACCCCTGCTCTGGTTTGGTTTCTTTTGACATTGTGCCAGTCTGTATAGAATACAGACACTAATCCCTGTGACTGCAGGTTTTTAATAAGAGCTCATGCAGGACCATGTATTGGCATGTAATCTGGACTTTTGCAAGACATGTGCAATAATTATAGTGACAAAACAATAAATATGGAGAGGAATATCTAGTAAGGGAAGATTTCCTGTTAAACATCAATGTCAGGCATTATTATATGGAGCGCACAGCAGCATAACCGGTCTAATAAACACTGTCTAAGCTTATCGAAATACACAGTATTTGCAAATTGTCATTTGTGATTTTTACAGGCATTTCTAGAGGGAGCTGTTCACTTTTACCGCAGACAGAGGCCTCTCTCTGCTTCACACATTCTGTTGGTCTGAATGACAACCCACTTATTGATTTGATTATTTTGCGGACCAGAGGAGGACACAGGTGGAACTGCAGAGCAAAGTCATTTGTAGAGCAGCTTGAAAGAACTTCATCTCTTATTAGACCCTGTGGGTCAGACAAAGAAACACTGTGGGAAAAGCACACAATGCATGCTGAAATAGCATCTGACTTCTGTTCATGATTCTGTGCCGCATCTCTGAAGAAATGCTAACCAGCATCTTTCCTTTTTCGACCTCTCTCTGGGATTACTTCTAACCAGTCACTCTCTGAAGGCTCCTCTGCAGCGCTTCAGCCAGAAAGACACATAATATTTATCAGAAGAACAGAGGGGCTGCACAGAAAAAAGGGAGAGACAATTTAAGTGGTGTCTTTGATAAAGCAGTGTTTTTGAAGCACAGCCCGTTTAGCTTCAACAGGACAAGAGGAAATAAGGATGGGAAAGTGTGTCTCGCGACGGTGCTCCACATCAATACACACCACAGATACCTGGATGCCTCCCAAACAGAGGAGAGACTCTAAAACTGCCCCTCCTCCCTTTAAACTTACGCTCTTTGATCTTCTCCCTCTTGAATGTAAAGACTGTTGCTGCCTGCACCACAGAGAGTTCAAGCACCCCACAACCTCCACCACACTCACACACCTCACTATCCACACTGTGCTTCCTCACTCTTAGAAAACTTTAGAAAGAGGGCAGAGGAACTTTTTCCTCAGCAACAGTCATCTTTACCTATGCTGCAAGACAGAAGGTGGCTGAGCTGTTGTGAGCTGCTAAATTAGTGGTTTGATAGCACCATTTACCGGCCAAATTATCACTATTCTGCCCGTTTATCTGCTTCCATTTCTCTGTATTGATTCAAGTTTTTTGTCTTGGTCTATCAAAGTAAGATGCAACACAGTTTGCTTTCATTGTGATTTCTTTGGCTTCAGCCAATTAACAGGGCTGCAGCAGCATCAGTCGAGGACTAAATGAGACCCAGGGTACCAGTGAGATCCAGCAAGAGCCTCCATTAACAGATTCGGTCTCCCTGCTCTCCACTGTTGTTATGTCTATTTTAAATCTCCCCTCCTGATTTTTCCTCTCTTCCATTTTGCTCCAGTTATTACAAAATAACTTGAAATGGTTTGTGCCTTCTATCATTCAGATGTAACTGAAGTTGGGCGCCTGACAAACGTCTTTCTGTAATATCTACATTTGGAGCATTTGTCATGACTGTGACTTAAAGCATGTTTGATATCTACTGAACTCTTTTTTATGCACAGTGATATTCTGTTTTAACTAAATCTCCATGGCGTTACTTTGTTGGTATAAACAAAGCAGAGACACAAATGCTGATGCGATGCATAACTATCTGATAAGCTGGCAAATGTATAACTGCTGTGCAATTTGTTTGGGACCGTTTAAACACTGTAGTTTCCTTGGTGTTTTCTGGTATCACATGAATCCGGTTTCAGCTGCAGTAAATTAAAGATACTTTGGGATGGTTAGAGTATAGAATGTCCATATGCAATATATTTTAACTCCCTTGTTTATTCACATATCAATATCTACTCATTCTGTACTTCAAACTCTCTCGCTGAGTCTGTGAGGTAGATAATTTTTCAAGAAGCGTGGGAGTAATTTGTATAAAAAGAGAGAAAACAAAAAGAAATGAACATAAAGTGTCTGGCTTTTTTGTTTTGCTAGACTGAAATGCATGGCAACACAATGATTTCAGGGAATAAACAGGGATGTTCTCTCTCTATACAGCAGCATGTCTCACATTTACCATTTGTTCTAAAATGGTTAGATTCATCGTCTCCTCTGTCATCATTTTATGGGATTATTCCAACACCTAATGGCATGTTTACATGATTTGTTTCACAGCAAAATAGTTTGTTATGTCAACTCTATATGCTGATGTTATAGGATTTTGCAGCTGTTACTTTGTGCGGCAAATTGCTACCCTTGATTCCTTCTGTCAGATTTGCAAGTAGTTCGATAAAGGGTTTTGGCCTGCCTTTCATGCATAGTTTGGTTCTATTAAATGTTCAGTAGCAGAAAAGACAATCTTTGGCAGCACTCTGTCATCTAACCACCAATATAATGTAGACACAGTGGAGTGGTTTCATCGTTCTCAGCCAACTGGAGGTGGGCGACAGTTAGGGCTCTCCCGTCCCAAGAGAACAGAAACTGTTAACACAGCAATGGCTCCAGCATTGCTGAGTGGCACTAACAGAGGAGGGGCTGTGTAGTGAGAGGACTCACCTCTCTCTACCCTCCAGTTTCCCTCATCGAGCAAAAAAGCTTTCTCTTGTCTCTTGGTCTGGTGTAATGTGCGTCAGGATCTCTGGAATTCAATTACTGATCCCTTTTAGCCGTGCCTGTAATCTTCCTGTTCCAGTCATATGCTCTGGGTGCCAGCCAGTGTCACACACTTTTCCCAAAATGAGTTCTTTTATGACTAGCCAGTGAGAGAACAAACTGCATGCAGTTATAGAACAGATCTGGATCCATTCAGCCCACCATTTGCCTAAACCTAATTACGTTACATTTGGGGGAATGTCACTATAAACTGTGGGGGTATAACAGTGTACTCTCTAATGAGTGTTCAATTAAACAGAGAGCATGCACCCACAAGGCAAACCAGCCCCAATAAAGCCAACTGTATGCCTTCCAATAGACACAGTCTCTTCTTGAAGTCCCTCTGAAGTGTTGAATTAACAATCGATGTTTCTAATAAAGACTTAAAAATTTTAAAAGCATGTCTCGATGCTGCCCTGTGGGATGCAAAAACTCTTCAGACTGTCCTCACCAAAAAAACAAAAGCTGCAGTCCTTTGTTAAAATATTGAAAGATCCCCTTCAGACATGTTGGAAGACATATATAAACAATCTGCTCTGAACAATAATTGGAGTGATATGGTTTTTTCCCATAAAAAGTTCAATTACCTGGTTAGAAATTCTAAAATTACATCTTGGCCCTCTCACTCATTGCAAAACCTGAAATTTATGAATATGCAAATATTGTCAATTTTGAAAGTCTAATTACTGGATACATTATGCGCCCTACATTACTGACAGGCTATTCTCACACCATTCATTGCATTTAGCAACGTGTCATATTTACTACAGGGTTATGCTAGGGTTTTGTGCCAGACTATTTTTTTTGGCCAAGTGCTGCAACACTTCTTTATTTAACGCTTTAATTGAGCTTTAGAGGTGCTGGTAGACAGTTTTTTTTATTGTATTTATAATTTACTTTGGACAGCAGACAAGCGGATTTAACCTGTTTTCAGTATTATTCCTAAGCTAAGCAACAAAGCTGCTGCTGGCAGCTTGATATTTACAGTACAGGCATGACAGTGGCATCAATCTCCTCATCTAATGCTTGACAAGAGAGTAATAAAAGCAGGCTTCCTAAATGTCTCACCTTTACCTGACCTGCAATCTCTGGAGGCAGTGAAAATGATGACCACTCCAGTAAAGGTGAACATACACTGCAAAAAATGAACCCATTCTTATCAGTAATCTTTTGAACTATTTACTGTTATTTCACAGATTTTACTGATTTTGTCCAATTACAGACAATAACTAGTTAAACTGCAGGAAAAAATGTGGTCATTTACATGTTAAATGTAAAACAAACAAAACAAACATAAGTGTTAAAAATGTCAACATTTTTTCACAAAGTATTTTTACAAAGAGTAGTTTTTTCACTTTTGACCGTAAAATTTCACAATTTTTTTCTGTTCAAATCTGAAAAAAAATTCTTTAACAGACATTTGAAAGAAAAGATATGTATATTAAGAATTGAAAAATGGTAAATATTTTTTCAAATGGTATTTTACAAATATTTTGTTTTGTTAAATTACAAATATCTGGGAAATTACAAGAACAAGTATTGTAATTTACATGCTGACTACAAAACAAATTTGTTCTATTGCAATGTGTGACTGGAAAATTAGACTCTAAATAATTTAATTATTCTACAGATATTTGCTGTTATTTTCATGTTTGTTTTATGCCAAGGTTTTGAATGTTATAGTTTTTCTCTACAATTATATCTACTACCAATGTGTGAAATGAAGAATTCTAGCAACATTTGTAGAATACAGAAAAACTTTATCATTGACGAAGGCCTTTTGATGTTATATGAACATGATGAAGGCCGCAGGTCAAAACCCAATAGTCTGATGATAAAGCATTTTTTATTCTGCAAGTTTTAATAAAATTGTTCTCTCTTTCATAATGCCAAAAAAACGTTTACATTGATGAAGTCAATAAAAGATACCAAACGCCCACATTTCACATCCTAACAAGTGTCATCTTTTTCTTTCTTTTTAAATCCTGTCCCTGATGAAACAGCAATAGGAATCTGGGCGCTGACACGTAATGCTCTCTTGATAACTGGGGCATCAGATCAGAAAACTTTCCTGCAGGTCCTTTGGAGGGCAGCTCCAAACAACATATTTAGTCATTAGGGTTGAATGAACTCCTGCAGAGTGAATTGTTGCTTCACACAAAGTTGGGGGAAGTGAGTGAGAGGAGGAGGGGGGGGGTCTGTGGGCACTGTCATCACCTCTGACAAACATGTGGTTGTCTTTAATTATCAACTGTTTACTCTGCTGCCCCACACGTCAATCTCATGGACCCCCAAAAATCTGACACACACCGTGGGCCCACGCTATTAACTAGAGTCAACAGAGCAATGATCTGTGCCTGGTGTTCCTATCTTGTGATAGGTGAGGATCTGTACCCCCACCCCTCTGCTCCACCTGCCTCTCCAGTCTGCCGGAGTTAATTTATCTGGGTGATAAGCAGGTGGACGAGGGGAGGAGAGGCCCTCAGACTGAGCTGCACTGTCAGACCTGGCAGACTGAGTGACAATGCTAATAGCCCGGTCCCATTAACCTCACCACACGCTTCACCTTTATCTACCACACAAAAGACTGTTTGTTTGCTTGTTGGATGATAATATTTACCTCGTGATTTGGCGGCCCCAGACATGACAAATATATCTGTGCATTTTGAGAAGGCGCCATGATTCAGGTAAAGAGGGGAGGGAGGGGCTGCTACTGAAGGGAGACGATGCTCTCTGCAGCCCCAGTCTGTGATAAGGGCTAATGTTCTTACCCTAATCTGTAACTTTAAAATGAAAGAATATTCTTGTTTCCCCTTTTCTTACTTTTAAATGAACAATGTCCTTGCCTTCCATTATTCTACCATTCTCTTGGCTCACCACTATACAATACAGTTCAGCTTCATAAAACACACTATATCTGCACATTGCATTAGTGCATTTAGGCAGTTTATTCTTATCTTGGGGCCACGGTCTTCTAATAAAGAAGTTTGGTGTTTGTATATGGACGAGTCCTGTGGTGAGTTCAGTGCTCTGGTGCCAGGCACAAGACTGAGAGATATTGCTTTAATTGGAGAGTTACTGATCCTGCAAGGCATTTGGGTGCCAGACGTTAGCATCAATGCCTCTCGCTGTATTCTGCTGCGCAATCACAAAAATGATATTGGGGGACAGCAGGTGATCCATAAAAGCTGTGTTTTAAAGCCTTGTTAATTATTCCTTTAGAAGTCTAATGAAGAATGAGGATAAAACCTTGCGCAGGGCAAATCTATTTGTGGGAGAGGAGGAGTCAAATCTCTTTCAGATACAGTACTTCACAGCCTTTAGCCCATCTCGTCTGTCAACAACAGTCTATCATTATTAGGCTCACACATACAAGCCTCGTGCTTTGATCATTGCCCTCGAATGTAGCTGGTACAATATTTAATAGTCATATACACTTACACAGATACAGTGTTTGGATGGAAATATGCGCTCAAAATGGTGTCTTCCATGCATAATGAAGCAGATGCCGAAGATTATATAGTTTGGCACAGCATTTGAATATGCATAGATTATCTCCTATTTGATTTAGCAGCTGGTGTCTGGGTGTGGATGTGTACAGTACATCACTTACGAATGCTGGGACCTCCGCATTCTTGAATTTCGTTTCAGTGTAGTTTATCATATTTCCCTGTGTGGAACAGACATCGTATTCTGTCTTTGGTTGGAGAGGGCTTAATACACGGCAGGCCTGCCAGCTCTTTCACTCCGTAAGAGATATGAGAAGAAGGAGATTAGCTCAGCTACCCATCCATGACCTTGATATTACGATGAAGACGGATAAGAGCTTTCTTCCTCCACCTGCCCAAAGCCTGCGAGGCTGTTTAAACAGCAGGCCAGGCAGTCATCATCCATTCAAAACAAATGTCTATTACCGAGGTTCAATTTTTCGGCCATTCTTTTCAGTATCCTGAGTCAATTAATGATGTCATATGCTAGCAGAATAAAACAAATGATTTCTATGTGCCGGAGCCTCCAGACAGATGGTTATTGAAAGCTGAGGGGGAATAGTGGCTGCGCAATAGCACGTCGTTTCTAATTTAAACACAATTTTCACACAGGCTTTACATATTAGGAGCATGGTAAAAGTGTTTCCCTGTTTACAAAGAGCTTTTCACTATTTACCCTATCTGTGACAAATAAATTAATTCCTTGCTAACAACGTAGTCGAGTATGCTTTACAGAAAACACATTATCTGACTCCACAAAGACCTTACAACAACTATTTGAAATAATGAGCAGGGCAGGAGTGATCTGAACTTCATCCTCACCTAACAAAGAGATTATAAAGAAATATGGATCTCAAGCACGCCACAATCGCTGACTGCACTAAAAGAGGTTGGTTAAGTTGCTGCTTCCCTAAGCAGAGACAAACTATCTTTTCCTCTTAGACCACACTAAGATGACATATCTTTATTGGATGTGTCTACGATTTATTCCTATTTACACTCACAGAAAACTAGATTCTGAATTAAAATATTTTGTTTACAATGAGTTACTGGCAATAAATAATAGTAAAATCTTATAATATTTTATGTTTTCTCAAAAAAATAAAAACAGACTTTGGAGAATGTTATTTTTTAGCCTGCAATTGTAAGCAAGAGGCACCCTGGGGGCAGACTGCAAACTTTGCTGATTTTTGTGAAAAGTAAATAGAAACTGTGCAATAAACAAACATTAAGGCACTAGCCTTTCTCCAAATGGAGAAATGCACTTGTGGCATTTGCAAAACTTTGGGCACCATACTAAGTTAGTACTAAGTATCACCCCCTTCAGCATATTTCCCAGCTTGCAAATGTTTTTGGCATCCAGTCTCTCTATTCTTAAATTTGGGATTTTTGAACACCCCAGTTTGCAGATCACTTTCAAGTTCTGAGATATTTTAGGCTCACTTGCACACACAGCATGTTCAAGATCAAGCTACAGATTTTCAATAATGTTCAAGTCAGAGGACTGTGAGGGCCATTTTAAAAGCTTCAGCCTTCTTGAAGTACATCATAGTGGATTTTAACGTCTGCTTTGGCTCATTGACCCCTTGTAGAAGCTCTTTTTATTTTCAGTTTCTTGACTGAACGCGTGACATTTCATCCAGCATTTTGCAACTCTGCACAGTGTTGCCTGTGCCGCTGGCTGCCACACAACCTTCAAACAGTTGGCAAGATGTTGCTGCTCCTCTTTTTCTCCAAACACACATTTGGCCACAGTGGCCAAAAAAGCTCAATTTTGACTTCATCTATCCACAGCAATTGTTTCCAAAATGACTTTGGCTTATCCAGATGTGGCTTTGCACACTTCAGATGATGACTTTTGCGATGAGGTGATGATTGTTCCATGTAGACCTTTCATGTGCAAGCAGCACTCCACCATAGTGCACCAATTCCTGTGTCAGCCAAACCTTCTTGCAGTCAAATTAGGGATTTGCTTTGCTTTTCTGCCATGAAGTTTTATCTGAAAGTTTTTCGGTCTTCCAGATCTTGATTTCCAGAGTTCCTCTTAACTGCTGTTTCTTAATGACATTTCAGACAGTGGAAAGTGCAAGCACTTTGATATTTTTTATAGCCTTACCCTTTGTAGGCATCAGTTCGCTTCATTCTCAAACCCTCACACAGTCGATTAGAGGAGCTGATGGTGGTTGAGAGAAACAAAATATATAAAGCTCCGGAACTCAGATGACAATTCCTAATGACAATTCTCAACCTGTCCGACCCCTCTACATGAGCTGATTAAGGCAAATTGAGTTAATGAGCTTCCTTAACTTTAGGAGCAGCATATACCATAATTATGTTTCTTTTTTTTGTTGTTGTTTGTTTATAAGTTCATGAAATAAAAAGTGAGTTTTCACGAACATCTATAAAATGCTACACTTAATGTATGTTTGCAGTAGGGGACCGTCCCCCCACCCACCCCATCCCTCCCACCCCTCTACAGCACCCCCACCCCACCCAAAACGTTTGGATACAGTAAGTTACTGATCAAACTGCAGTAAGTGTTTGGACTGAGCACACTGTGACCTAGTCACAGGCTGACAGATTGTAATAATCCCCCATCCCTGTAATGATGATGACAAAACAGCACAGCTATATGTTTCCACAGCTATGACACTACATGCATTTTTAACACTCATTTGGTATTCAGCTTGGATTACATGTCTGCAGCTTACTCGTTATTGAGTCTCACTAAAAGCACCTGCAATTGTCCACTGTGGGCCAGCGTGTCATGAAGGAAATGCTGAGAGGGGATACCTTTCTTTTACTAGAATGCACTGAGGGTATTAAAGAGATCGCATTAGGACATAATGACTAAAAAATGTCTCTCTTAGATCAGGCCAAGAAGCTGATGGGATTTTCATGCTACACTGAATCTCAGATGCAGTCGGCAGACAGCAAACACTCAGGACATATTTGTTTGTTTCTAATATAGTAGTTAGTTAACAGAAGCTACTGTAGTTTGTAATACAGTAAATGCCATGAATTCTGACAAGACTTTTTTCATCAGAAAGGAACAAACATGACATTCTATCTCAAGAAAATAATTCACTGTTTTAAAAAAACTGAAACAAATGATAGAAACCATAGTGCATGACTGTATTTACACACAGTTTGTTCTCAGAGTCGAATTTGTTTCAAATATGTTCAAATATGTTAAATTATTATTTTTTGTTTATGTATTAATGTATCCCTAGAAATTACAATGCCTATTTTAATGATGAGCCTTTATTTATGAGCTTTTATGTTTGTATAACACACATACGAGGGTGAATTAATTTGAGTTCAAAGGGAGAGGGAGTTTCTAGATACAAATAAAGGCTCTTCACACAAGTATAATAAGTAATTTAAAATAGAAGACTGTGCTTTGTCCCTTGTAAGACCTGCTTATTTAAGTCTCTGGATTTGGCTAATAAAGCTGAAAATGCCCTTTGACCATTAAGTGAACTGATCTTATTTTCAGAGAAAGACTGGTGATTCATGCAGTGTGCAGGCTCAAATGCACTAGAGGCTAAAAGAAAAAAAGAGAAATGTAAGAAGAGAGAAGGGATGAGAGAGAGGAAAGTGAGGGCAAAAATAGAGAACGAGCAAAGTAGGAACAGAGGAGAGGTGTAGATGGAAAGCAGGATGTGATGGAGATGGTGGTGTGCCAAAGTTATTCACTGATCCATGCCGAAACAGATGCATTTGATCACAGAAAATCTCGGGCTTAGAGCATAAATACATAATAAACAAAAATTAATGGAGGCAAGCGCCATGCATGTGTTCCATCGGCCTGTGAGTTACCACTACAGTGACTGGAGCAGGGCAGAAGCATCCATATGGATGCTGCTTAGAGGACAGACTTGTTAACATATCTCCTTCACTACGCCTAGCAAAGCGTTACATAGATGGAATACATATCAGCCACATTTAATAACAATGTGAGTCTATGTAAGGGGTTTACAAAAAATAAAACATGATACAGCAAAAATGTTCCTGTCAAGCATGATGGTCATGCTAAATTGGGTCAGTATCTTTGTGCAACTGTTACTCACTTATTGTAATGTGGTGTACAGGTGACACACCGTAAGTACTCATCGCCTCATAATGAAAGAGTGATATAAGGCGAAATACTTCACTTACTGTATAACACAAACATGCTGATCATTTGACAGTCTAGTGGCTGTCAAAGGCAGTGTATTATTCAGTAACAACTGCTCAGTACTAATTCTGCAAGTGTTCTGAGTAGAGCGGTGGAGAAGCGATGAGGAGGACTCGGAGCTTACATCTGAATTCTGTGGCTTGCAATTAGAACAACCATTTTTTCCCAATAGTGCAGCAGAAAACACGAAGAAGTCAAGGATGATGAATTAGTCTAATGATTCCACAGTAATATCGCTCAGAGACAGAGCTAGAGGAAATTGCTGTTCCCATGTGAAGAGTCCAAAATTACCCCTTAAGATATGGCTGAACTTTTGCCATTGCATCTTCTGTTGCCATCATTATTCAGTAAACTCTCTTATTTGTGTTGGTTTCAGCTGGGTTCTCGCTGCCTGCTATGGCCATCGCGGCAACATTCTCTCGTTCCCTCTTTCACCTTCCCTCTCTTGCCCTCTTCTGTCTGTGTGATCTCATGCTATAACAAGCACACAAAGCCCAGTGGGATGCTAATGCTCGATACCGCCCTCCTCCCCACTCCTCCCATCTCCCTCTCTTTTTCCTCTGTCTGCTTGTCACATATGACGCCCCATCTGAGTCAATGAGGGGCGCGACAGAATAGGTATGCATTGTATAGGCAGTCTCAGATGTCTGGCCGTTGGGGTGGAAGAAAGGGAGCAGGGGAAAACATGGTAGAAAAGACAACACACACAAACGTAAAGCCATGAGGTCTCAGGGGTGAAGGGCACCGGAGTCAACCCAGCAGTTCAGTGGTGAACGCTAATTAGCGCACAGTTCTGACCTTGACAAGCCATCCTTTCTCCTCTGTCAAGAGGCAGTTGTTGCCACAGTGCAACACTGGCTGAAAGAAAAGCCTCAGCCAAATGAGATCTATTGACGGCAGGGCGAGCAGTGAAGAGACAAGGAGACAGGAATAAAAACATTGCCACAATGCTCGACATACTCCCTCAGACACTTTCTGTGACTTTGGCTTGTTGCACCCTTATTTGAATGCATTACAAAACCCCAGAATACAAAAACACAAATCTCAATAAATAAGGAGTGTGTATTTCAGACTGCACCACCCTGCACTGGTCTGGGCCTTTCAGCCTTCTCTGGATGATTAACAGAGGTAGCAAAGTTTTGCTTAAATAAATAAAAAAAAATCCCATTGGCTATCCACCGTTGAGGCTGAGGAAGAGGGAGATACACACTCAATACATCTGTGTTTGCAGAATCTCCAGTGGCCCTAGTAATTGAATTTTCACAAAAATTCCATGTTTACACCACAACAAAATAAATTAGATAAAGCACGGGGAAGCAGCCGAAATGAAATGTAGCTGTCAAAAAATAACTTGATGCAAAGCTCCTCAAAGTTAATATATTAGAAAGTGTCAGTCACTCTCTTGATGCAGTGAACAACACAGAAATTACTTGAAACTGTGAGCGTCATCAGGTTTTAGGGAGGAGGAAGGCGTGAGTGTGCACACGGATGGAGGAACACACACACTTTCTTACACTTTTGTATACACGATCCTCCACTGCAAATGCGGTATTTTAATTGCAAAGAATTTTGTGACAAATAAACAAATAAAATACCTTCAGGTGCCTCTCCAGTGAGTCTCTTCTAGAGGATGGTTTCTAAATTTATTATCATCTCAACCTCAGTCAGCTCAGCATAGCAGCTCTTCAGCCAGTTCTCCACCTGCTGCAAGTTCTCCTGGAGAGCAGGAGAAAGACTGCTGTTGCCAGTATGGTGAAGCTGGAGTCCACTGTGGGATGGACGAGATATTAAGGAGAGGCAGCTGAATGACACTGACGATTGCCACAACTGGTCAGAATGCAGGTAGGGAAGCATGAGACTGGACAGGCTGAGGCGAGCTGATTAGCAGTGACTGAACTTTATAAATAAAATACTGTGGCAGGCAACCACAGACAATTCAACATATGAGAAACATTAGTCTCGCTTAGCCGGCCAATTCTGTAGTACATAATGGTCTGGCTGCACCTCGTTCTGCGTAACGTTCTGCTATAAGTAGGGGGGAAAAGTAGTGGCCCATTTACATTTCTTTAAATCAATCACAATCAGCTTGGAAGCAGATACCAAAGGATGTAGCTTCAATGTTACCTCAAAATAGTGACAGGAGATGAGCACTGTCATTAAAATATATAAAAAAATAACACAAAACCTAGCCAGCCTTACTTGAATTAGATTTTCAGTCTGGTAGGTTTCTAGCTCGGAAGCTGTTGATGACTTTGAAAACAGCAACACACCGATAACGGAAGGAGAGGAAGGAGCCAGCTAAAATGAGCGGCTAATGGCAGGCAGCCTACATCCAGTGAGTCAGACAAGGGAAATACTAATAAATCACAGATGGGTCCCTTCTCTGAAAACCCAAAAATTTCATGAAAAATTGTAAAATATACTTTGGCAGCGACTGTTAATATACCTGGGCAGCTTGCCACAGCAAAGTCTATGTGTGGGAAACACTAAATAAGAAATAAATGACAAATATGTTATTTGATGTTATAGTAGAGACACTGGAATTACACTGTGTGTTGAGTTCAACATCATGATGACTGCCAGCCACCAGTGATAGACGAAGCCATCGTCCATCAGCTCAACACTGGTCTGTAATTAATCCGTGTGCCTTTTCCTGGATGCATTCATGCATTTATGACTTTTTCATAAGGCATTTCATGTATAATGGAAGCCAGAGGAAATGGGGAAGAATGTAAATTAAGACCCAAGCTTGTTAGAAGGCCAGTTTGACTGTTTACATGCTCGGCTTGTCCTGGGTCGACCCTAGTTAACAATTCATGGTGGAAGTTTCTCTATCTTTCAGCTAGTACTCGGCACAAAATGCGTCTGGAGCCAAAAGGTTTTTGGCCTGTCTCAGTGCACTCACTCAACCCCCTTTTAAGCTGTCTGTTCCCAGTATCCTCTTCATCTCTGTCTCCTCCTTCTGTGCCTGCCTTCTACTGGAGACCCGGAGGTCAAGGTCACAGTGCCACAGATGTGGAACACCGAGTTTTCAGGCCAAATTTGCCCCTAATCATCTGAACAAGTCAAGTGGCCCCAACAAGGAAGAATGAGCGTGCATGCAATTTGAATCTTGCGATATTTAATAGCAGCAGAAAATATTAAACAGCTGTGTGTTACCGCAACCATTAGGCACATCACTTCATGAGCTTCTCAAGCACAAAACTTCACGAGCTTAAATGCCGCATGATAAATCCCTTTGCAAAAAGAGTTACAATCTATTATCTATTGTATTAACCAATGTCTTTGGCAGTTAATGGGTGTCTGCGTGGAGTACAAAAGCGTTGTGTGGAGTGTGCAGAGTGAGTAGGCAGCCATAAGGGAACTGAGCCATGTCCATGTGCTCAGCAGAGTACATCAGGACTGACAGGGACTTCAAAGAGTGACGACAAAGCCTTATGATGAGCATGAAGACTGCGTGTCTGTGTGTGTAGGTGTAGGAGTTGGGGTCACCCTCCAGTCACAGGGTTAATGACTACCGGAATGGTGGAGGCCATCTCACCTTCCTGTCGGCCATCCATAGTGTGGCATTTCCCTGTCAGCACAGCAGAGTCTGAGAAGGAGGTGTTCAGTCCAACGGATAATGGGTATGAACAAAGGAGTAAAATTTATCATGCATATTAAACCACAAGACTGGCCTCAGAATGTACAGAGTGTATAAAAAGGATGCACAGAACGTGGTAGGAAAACAAAAAGAGGGGAAGAAACCATAAAGAGAGGAAAGCCCGGGCCCTAGCCAGCCCTCCCCCAGCTGGGAGATAAAGATGACGGATATCTGCTCCACTTCCAGCCCAATCTCTTTAATGCTAAAAGCAGCCAAGGATAGGAGCTAAGAGAAAGGGGAGGGAATTGGGCACAAGGAACAGCAACTCTTTCTCCCTCAACCAAGTTTATCTCAGTTGAATTGCAGACATTGCACTCTCTTCATTACTTTACCCCGCCTTGCCTTCCTGTCTCCTCCTATATCTCTAAAACACTCGTGTTTGTGGTGGCAGACAAACACCAACATCAGGTCCCTGGGCAGATGTGCTTCCCAGTGTTCCACACAGAAAACGGATTGTTCAAATGCTGAATAATTACCATGATAATCATCTCGATCCCACAAGGGTCTGAAAATGCATACCTGACATCTGACATTTGGTACCCATGGCTCCTCTCAATCTGCATAATCACATTCCTACCTAATTTCCATGCATATGTTTGGGGGAAAAAAACTGAGGTTGAATATTTTGCATTGTAGTCTGAGGTTGATAAGAAAAGGATACCGCAACACAGTGTATGCACATTATATGTGAAACAATAAAGGGATTAATTGATTGACAGAAAAATAATCTGCAAGTATTTTCATAATGAATTAATCATTTAATTTATTCTTCAATAGTGAATAAACGCCTCACATTATCTGGATTTAGCCACTCAAACTCAAAATATTGGCAGTTTTCTTTAATTTCTGTTGTACTATGTGGAAATAGTTTAGGGTTGAACAAAATCTTTAGTCCAAGATTCTCAAAGGTAAGATTTTCATCACGACATGCACAACTGATAAAACAAGAGAAGCTGGATATTATTAACTTCATGACCCCCAAATTTCAAGAAGGAGGCTAAAATCTTGACTATATGATTGATTAGCCAAAAAATAATGATAAGTAAATAAATGAAATTAATAAAAATAATAACTGGTTGCAGCCTTAAGCATATTTCCTACATTCTACACTGTACACAAACTGCATGTGTTAGACATTTAAGAAATTGTACAATATTTGTCAATTTTGATATACAAACCCTGTAAATATTACCCACGACGACACATAGATATTGTCAGTAGTTGTTTCCCAGCTCAAGATGTTTATAGATTTGACTTGGACTGTACAAGAAAACAATTATTATTTCTAAAAGACTTTCACATAGTAAGATTAGTAACAGCAATGGGCAACAATATAGCATCTGCTGTTTCAATACTATGGATAATTTTCAGGCCATTGTTGGATTGTACAAACGCATTAACAATTCAGTGCGACCCATAAGCATTGGGGAAATGACAGGTTTTGGCTTTGAAATTAAGTATTAACTTATGAGACTGTGGTATCAGTGGATGTTCACATCCATTTTGGTTGAACAGTGTTAGACCCCAATATAGGACAACACAGCATGACAGTGATTACAATCATACAGTTTGTTTGTTTGTGTGTGTTAATTCTAGGTACTCTATAACTTGAACAATTAGAAAACTTTACTGAAAACACAGCAAAATGTGTCAATTTTAATTATATATTGCTCAGAAGTACTAGCTCTCTACCTGATTACATCCAAGCCTTTTGTGTAGAAAAGTGGGCATAAATCCCACACTACTTTGTTTTTGTGTTAATTTCAAACTTCTAGTAGCTACACCGACAAAATTCTGCACTTTGTCTAAAAGTTAAGTTTTTTGCTTGATTAAAACAAGCAGCCTAGTAAAAGATATTAAGTTTAAAAAGTCTTCACCCGTTAGAGTTTGTCCCTTGTGGAAGTCATCTTGTGCTGGAGCTTAAAGAGGAGGCACGCCCCTGAAGTCACTTTTTTATCAGGTGTATGAGTAGGTGGGGTCGAAAATCTGATTGGACAATAGATGTATGAAGAAATTCAAAGTAGTTAAGATAAACAATAAATGAAGCACAAAATTATTTTGAATGTTCAGTATCAGTGACTGATTGTGTATCTATAAATTAAAGGCTTGTGGTTGGCAGACTCTTAAGAAAATAATGTGTAGCTGCTGTTAATTTTGTCAGCTCCCCTCTATAGCTCTGACCTGATTGGCCAGTTTGAACTGGGAGGGCAGGCAGGTATACTGGGAGAGAAATGGGGGAATGGACTGCACTGAATGCAGCACAATTCAGCACTGTACAGTATTGCAGGTAAGTGGTTCTAAGTTTTTTCTGTTAAGTTTCTCTTAGTTATTTTTTGTTTTGTTTGTTCTTTTGGACACTGTTGTTTCTGTGGAGACTGCAGCAAATAAAAGGTCTCTCATTTTTCCAGCACATTTTTTGCCAGCATACTGTTTCTCTACAGCCTTGCCACACTACCTGCACCTCTCCTTGCAACATATATTTAACTATAACTAAAGCCGCGCCAGTCACAGCTAAAGCAGCAGAGAACAATGTAGAAAATGATATAACAGTATGACATTTATGTATTTTTGTCTCTCTGATGTAGAGAAGTAAAATATAAAGACATCCTCTGGCAACTGTTGACTTTTTCAACATAGTTGAGCAAGAAAACACTTGATCCTCTTTGAAACAGTGCCTGCAGATAAAGATGATCTACTCACACAAATGACACCTAAAATTTACATTTTTGTAATTATTTTTCTGATATAGATAAATAAATAAACTGATCAGCTACATGGAAAAAGTAAGAAAGTACAAACCCATAAAAATAAAATTCAGGGTTCCAGAATAGGTGCCAGTGATTACAAGCTTCAGAGCCTTATCTCATTTAAACCTCTAACATCTAGGGTTTGTTGTTCTTTTTTCTACTGAAGTGTGTGGTGTCATTATGCCAAGAAAAAAAACAATAAGTTGTGAATGCTTATGAGTCTGGCATTGAATTTAAAAACATCTTCCAAATCGTTTGAACAAAATTAAACTACCGACAGTGAAAACTATTTTGACCAAATGACTGCTTGGGCTGAATTTGCTGAATTTACTCAGGTGACTGGTGTTGGATAAACTGGCAGAGTGTTTGCTGCAAAAAGAAATCTCCAAAACCCCCAAATTTCATCACAGGATCTGCAAGCACGGGAACCTTTCACCTGTTGGTGTCAAAGTGCATGTGGCTACAATCTGAAAGACATCGCATGAACCTGACCTGCATGGGAGGCATGCCGGGAAAAAGTCGTTGCTGTCCAAGAAGAAAATTAGAGCAAAACTGCAGTTTGCCAATAAACATACAGGCAAAGGCCACTACTTCTGGAAGAATGTGATCTGGACACACAAATCAAAGACAGAGTTGTTTGGCAACAGTAACAGCAGACATGTTTGGCACACCAACTGTGAAGCATGGTGGTGGAAATGTTATTGTTTGGAGTAGCTTCGCTGCCTCAGGGACTGGACAGCTTGCAGTCATTGATTCAACTATGAATTCTACATCAGATTAAAAGAGTGCTTGAGGATAATGTGATCTGTCTGATAACTGAAGTTAACTCACACCTTTCGACAGGACAGCAGTTCAGTAAGTAAAATGGCAAATCCATCAAGGAAAAGCTCAAAAAGAAGAAAGTCAAAGCCCAGATCTGAATTTGCCAGGTGACTGCCAGTCAAATATGTCCAAATTTCCATGGGATGTACAATATTTTTCACATGACTCTATATAATATGTGGCGCTTAAAAATGATTTATTCATTGTTTCTATTTGAATTTGAGATATATTGCTTTTACTGATGCATCACCTTTTCCAACCCACTGTGCAAACTGAAAATGCTCGTATAAACAGGTTGATGAAAACACGCTTCACTAGCAAGTGGCAATTCAGATGACACAATAACATCTGTATAGATCTGATTCAAAATGTTTTCTTACATGCCTTTTTGTTCAAGTTTTTTTTCATTCAAAGCCAAACACCTTAAAGAAGGCCCACTTCTGTGTGAGACTTCTATCAACATTATATTGAACGAAATAAGGCCATATCGATATTATTCCTGTGTATCTAGAGCAGTTTGTATTCAATGTATAAAGCAGGCACTGAAATATAATTTTTTTTATCAATGTTTATCTCTGATGTCCATGATTTGTACATTTTTGCTGCACTGAAACAGCTTGCATGGGATCTGCTATACTGAGAAGCCACAGTATATCAATTATACCATTAGTCCGTATGCTACTGCAATGCATACTAAGCTTTTTCTTGTCACGCATTTCAGACATTTATAAGACATTAGGAGATAACAAGTTGGAAATGGTGAGAAGTGATTAGGCAGAGCACTTGACAGATATGGGAGACGCTGTTAGTCCCTGTTTAGCACTTGTACAGTATGCCTCAGTTTGAAGGTAGTGCTAGCAGGGCCCCCAAAGCCCCCCTGCACTATCCTCAGCACAACACATGGCCCACTCACATACTCACAGCTCTGCAGAGCAGCTTGGCTTCAGCGTGAGCTCCAATCCCTCTCACTCTGAATCATGCTGTGATGGGACAGCAGTCCAGCCTCTCATATTTCCTCAAAAGCACAGTCACTGATACAAAGCTTGACTGGCGGCCAGATCCATCTCTGTAGCTTTTTGTTGCCTCCACCTGAGAGAAAAGCTCTTAAACTGTGATGGCCACTCATGCCCCTGAAGGCGTATTGTGGATTTTATTACAGAGTGGCTCAAGCACAGTGTCGCCCCACAGAGGATCATCTGATGTGGTCTACCATGGGGTACCTGTGTTTCATGTGTTACACACTGCAGTCCCAACAATGCAGGCCCTCCCCATGCCTGTTCCTCTCTTTGTTTCTCATTATTGAGCTAAATGGAATTAAGAGCTTTTCTACTGGGATCCTTTTTTCTGCATTCGCCCTTTTGAACAACCTAAGGGGGATTTTAACATGCTATTACCCTTTGACACAGTGCTGGTATTAGAAGTAAAAGAGTTGTGAGGTATTTAGCTGGGGCTCCAGACAGTGAAATGGAAGGCAGAAAAAGACCTGCGCTCTCCTGCGAGAAGAGATGGAGAGGGCGCCTGGGGGCAGCAGAGGTGGAAGGCCCCAGCCTGAGCCCTGTCCACTGCAACCTGCCAGACACAGTCTGAATCCCATTTATTCCTGGTGACCTTAAATAAAATGCTGGCTACCCCTGTGGGCCCCATGTGAGGCCAAAACCAAATGGGCTGTGTTCTCCACTCTTTCTACCCCACTGCTAGAGAAAATGAGCTTTATCTGTGGGGGAACTCGGGGCCATGTGACTAAATGCCCCCTTCCCTGCATGAGTTTCCCCACAAACTCCATTCCGCAGTTAATCTGAAAAGCTGTCGCCTTTTAATTACTGGCTTTTGGTACTAGAGAGCCCCAATGTGGAAACCATTTTTTGATTTATTTTGCAAAGTTTCCACTTATATGTCACCAGGGCAGTTGGACTCTTTGTACTTTGAGACATTAAAATTCCCTGCTATGAAAATGTACACATGCACTCATCACACACAGGCACTGCAAGGTGCTACAAGGGGACATGGGGGCCGTCTGACAAATGTGTCACTTAATTACTGCAAAGGAACCGATAAAAGAAATATGTAATCCTAGTTGATTAAGCTAGGTTGTTAAACCAGCAGGTGGTGACAAGTATTAGAGGTGAGAAACTGTTCGATGAAACTCAGTGTGCATCTTTCTAGTCTGTCTCACAGCAAACAAGGCAGTGTATCACAGATGCATATCAAGCTTTGATACTTAAAAACCAGGTGAAACTGGTAATTCTAATGTGTGAGTTAATAAATAATTCGATTCAAGACAGAGCCAGTGGACTGCAAGTGACAATTTCATAACATGTTTGTATTTTCATGCATCAAAATCAAAGAGAAACTCAGTTGTATCGCAGTTCACTTGCTGCCACATTTGCCATGCATTACATTGGCTGATTCACATTAACAGCAGGGATCCACAGCCTTCAATAATAGCTATACTGCACTGCTTTAAAAAGCTCACCAGGGCCAACAATGTTAAAGAAATTGATTTTCTTGTCTTGATTATGAATTAGCTTAGTTTATTTGTTTACAGCACATATCTGTATCTGTTTTGACTTTATTTCCCTCACATATCCAAAAACACAGTATTTTGTATTTCTAGCCCAAGCTAAGAAAGCTACCATCCCATTAAGAGCACCTCTTTGCCACATGAACCCACGCAGAGTAGTGGTGCTTTTCAAGTGCCCACTACACATCCATGCAGAGCCAAAGTCTGCATGAGCAACTCTAATTAAAGTGGAGTTAATCACAAATAGCTGGATAGGGCCACAATTGAGGCATATGTTAAGAATGAATTACTAATTAGAGCGGCAAGCAGCGAGACAAGTCCCAGACTGCTTGAGAAGTCTCGGCACGTTACTAATATATGAAAAGGTATAAACAAACAGCAATCTGGTTGTTTAGCTTCTCCATCCCACTTACAAGGATCCAATTATGGCAGATCCCTGGAGCCGCCAATACAATCAGGCAAGAGTGAGTTGGCGTTATGATTAACTGTGAAGGCCACATACTCACTATGGCTGCTCCAGCCAGCCAGCAGGCCTTCACTGACAGGGGCGGTTATGTGTCTCAGTGAGCCCCAGGGCTCCACTCCCCGAACAGGCCATTGGAGAGCCCAACACAACAGAGCACAACAACAAAACACAGCACAAGCCTCAGATACTACATTCTGGTTGTGTTGTAATACGTACAACCTAATTCACCGGATGGCTTGCTTTTATAGAGCAACCCATAGGGTGCAGTATAACACACAATTAACACTGTAAATTCCTTCAACAATGCTTACGGCATTGATGTGTTGAGGGAACACACCTGTTCCTCAGAACCACCAGAATGTAGGCCTTTGCTATTGGCAATTGATTATAGTTTTTTTGTTTATTTGTACACAACAGAAGTACAAAATACAGCCAAAGCACATCAGCTCGCTATCAGATTATTAAAAGGAGCCACTAATCTTCGTTGACAGCGTTTTGTTCGATCAGCTGGTCGGCTCTGAGACTTGAACCCCCACCTGTGAACACAAAAGTGCATGTAGCTTTTGTCAGCAGAATAGCTGTAAAAATGGAATTATTCTATATCAAACTCTCTCCAGTGCTGCCCACATCCATACATCCAACTGTGCTTTTCACCACACTTTCGGCAGGAATATCAGTGTGCAGCCGAGAAGTAAGCTGGGCGATGGATGAAATGTGCCTTTTTGCCATTTATCATTCAGTGTTGGAGGTCGTGTACAGTTAGCCATTTGGATCACGGGGAACTGTAAAACATTTTCCCTTATACCAGACTGTAAGGAGCAGTTGAGCCAGAGAGAAAAGCAAACATGTAGTGGTCCTGCGTAGCTACAGCTTTGTCACAGAAGGAATGAATGCAGTAATTAAATAGCTGCCTCTATTTAACAGGTGCAAATGCAACTAGTGTTGATCGTGGTTTGGTATTAGGTACATTTTAAGGTGTTTTAATGTTTCTGTTTTCCTTTTCTCCCCACAGGCAGCATGTGTGTGTGCAAACTCAGAAGTAGAGAGGGAAGACTCAAATCATCACCAGCCATCCGGCGTTAACAAGAAAGACACCTACAGACACACCATTGGTGGTGAGCAGCATGATCCTGCACAAACATAGATGTATACACACACACACACTTACAGGGAGCTCTGTAGGTGAGAAGCAGCATGATCCAGCCTTAACTTTAACCTGCCTTAGATACTTACAACAACAGAGACCACCTCCATTGCCTTTGTTTGCTTTACTCTGAGCCAAGAGGCCCTAGTGTTAAAAAGGCCTCCCACCCTACTTCAATTAGAGACACTGATTGGTAGCAGTCCTTATTCCAGCAGGAAGCTACTCAACCTTCAGCTCAGTCCAACTTTTCACTCCGTGATCCAATCTGGATCTTACTCCTGCCCTACTTCTTGTTTGGTCTCAATTATAATGTGGATGATATGAGTGTATATGTGTGTGTAGGTGTGCTTGTTTTAATGTACAATACGTTAGTACAGCAGCACTGGGCAGTCAAGTCTTAGCACCCCTCCCCAATGATTAATATGTAGGAATATATTGGAGCTGGAGCAGGAGGGGGGGAGGTCGAGACTGGAGATTTGTCTGCGGTTTAATTAGTGCATTCCTGGCAAATTCTCCAGCCATAATTATGGCCAGGGTTCTTTCTGACCTTTCCGGCATTTTCTGCATGTTTGGCTTTTATCTGATCATGTTTTATTCAGAATTGTTGTTGTGTACATTCTGTTCAGCCACTGTCTCCACTGTTGCACAAAAAAAAAAAAACACTTTACAGGATGGCCAAACGACACTTCTATCCTTTATCATTTTCCTTTGATTCTTTTTCTCTCCCTGCTCTCTGAAATTACAAGGTTTCACCATGAAGCGACGGGGCCAATGTGGTACTGGCTGAGAAGCTTGTCCTGAAGGCAGGCATCCATATTTATAAACATGTCATTCTGTTTGCTTTCATGGAATTCAATTTTTGCACAGATGAGGAGAAAAACATTCTAACAACACATACTTTGCTTATGCCCATGCCAGCTACCCAATGGAAATAAAAAAAGCATATGTTTTTTTTCCCTCTGAGGTGTTCTATTTGACATCAGGGAGCAGATGAGAGGCAGAATGATTAAAGTGTACATTTAAGCTGGGTGGACGGAAAAATGTGAACAGGCTTTTAAGAAAATATGTCATTAACTCTTGTAGCAGAATACTACTTTACTAAAGAGATATAATTATGTCAAACAAGGATCTATATGTGGCAAACCTCTCTGCGTTTTAGCCGCACGTCTTCATTCTCAGTTATTAAAATGCAAAGCTAAGAAAAAAAAAAGAAAAAACTGAAGATGGAAATGTGGTGCACACGCCTGTCACACTCTGCCGCCATACTACAGATAAAGCCTGCACAACTAAAGACATGTTGAAGAGTCATAAGATGAGTGTCTATAACATGCATGCACATAGGCACACACATAAATACACAAAAACAACACAACACGTGTAAGAGCAGAGGCAGCACTGAGGGGATGTGGGCTGCCAGGGCCCCTGTGGGGAAGCGATGGCTTCCTGTTTGCAAGCCTTTCTTTCGTGAAAATGCTTAAAACGGGCCAAACGAGAGCAGTGCTTATCCAGCAAAATTGCTGCTAGATGGAGCAGAAAGTGCACAAATTTTCTATGACACCCCAGTAATGAGGTTTTATATTGACCCAGGCACTCAGTGGAAGGGCTCTGTGCTCCTCTTCTCCTAAACTCAGTCAGCTCTCCTCACCCTCCATTTGGGGCCCCCAGTACACAAAAACAGTATGGGTTCAGACAGGTAGCAGAGCAAAAACACATAACTAAACGAGGGCCACTTATCAGACCTCCGTTACACTGCTGGTTTCCTTAAACTGTAAGGAATTTTTTTTTCTTGTTTGGCACAAAAGGACCATATTTTCTTTCTCATATCATCAGAGCTGTTTTGGCATGAAACTGGGCCTGCTTTTTCACCATGTCTGATTGCAAATGTGTGTGCAAACTGTAATTTTAGAGGCTATAGTTGGTGGAAATGTGCACACAACCCTCTCCAATATCATGTCAACCCTGTCATGCATGTTTTGTGTCTCTTTCATTTGGATTCTTTTTTAATTTTAGACTGGCATGGTGAACAAAATGTAACTTTTTATGTGATAAATGTAGAATGAGAACTGGGCTGTGTGCATTTACTTAGGAGCTGGAATGATTTGGTGATTCGTCAATTGAAAGATGATTAATCGCTCGCGGTTTTGATAATCAATAGTTTTTTTCTTGCAAAAATGCAAAATCTTCTCTTCTTCAGTGTGAGAAGTTGTTGATTATCACTGACTGTCTTTAGGTTTTGAACTATTCACACAAAACTGGTCAAACAAAACTAAATATTTCAAGACATCATCTTGGGATCTGTGAAACTGTGACAACAATTTTTTACGTTTCTTTTCTTGTTTTTCATAAACCAAACAAATTAACAAATAATCAAGACTGCCAATTATCAGATTATTTGCTGAAATAATGAAAATAAATGTTAGTTGCAGCCCTAAATCAATGTACTGAATTTTCTGAGCCAACAATGTAATAGAGTGTACACAATTTGTTCACATTATTAAACTATTTTGTACACATTATTATCCGCTAAAATAACATCAACTCATTTGCCACAGCTGTAATTCTCATACAAATTGACAAAAGAAGTTATTTTGGGTTCTCTTATGTTTTTGTTTGTGTTTTGCTACAGATTCTGCACCTCCAGAGAGAGCCTGTTTCTCCTCGGTAAAGCCAGCCAGGACGTTCCTCCCCTCCCATTACACTGTCTGCTGATTTTAATGAAAGTGAGAGAAGTTGATGTGATTGGCCATTACTGAAGCCTGCACCAACCGCACCTGCTGAAAATATTGCTCTACAACCTGCTAATATGTTTCCTATTAATGTATAATTTCTACCTAATCCTCTTTTTTTTTTGCATTGCACTAGTATTGTACACATGCCCCTGGTAATAAAAACTAAATAAAAAGATTTGTCTGTAACAGTAATTTTGCGCCCACTATTACAGGCATAAATTTTCTATAGCAGCGAATAGACATAGTATAACATTTTATTTTCCACTGGTTTAAAACACAATAAATTCTACGCATATTTTAGAACTATTTCTTTCTATGTGTAACTTTTATTGGTCACTAAAACATCTTCTTTAAAACTAAATACATATTGTATGAATGAATGGAGTATAATTGTTGGCTTTTATACAAAACTGTACAAACAAAAGTGCAGCTGCTTTGATAACTGTGCATGCTTTCTGTTTGATCAGAATCTCCCCGAAGACATCTCCCTCCCAGAATCCTAAGTGCCTGAGGCAGTGGTCCATGATGCACGGCTCTATATCCTGGAGCTGGAGCAAGTAAAGGTCAGCACTGCATGTTTGTGAAAAGCAGGGGAACTGCTTGTCTCTGAGCAGCTACTGTATCATACAGTAGCATATGTGCACCACTAGCACTGTGGCCCACCACTGACATTAACTACGGAGAGAAAGCAAGACTAAAAAAAACATCTATCTGTCTGTGCCGCCTGAGATGAAAGTAAAGGCTGCATGTCGGTGTTTTCTGGGCAAAGGCACAGCTCGACATAGGCCTCTCATTAGCAATATTTTTGTATGTCCATCAGGAACAGCATGCACCAAGGTATTTTAAGCAAATGCATCACCAGTGCATTTTGCAAAGTCTACAATCCTCTGATGAATTAAAAATGTATGCTTGGATGGAAATAATTTTGGTATACATCATAATTATTACCTTAAAGGAAAACTCGTTCTGAAAGAGGAGGGTTATTTCAAAGAATGATCTTCATATTTTAATAGTTCAGGAAAAGTAGTATCTGCTTTGCAAAACTTCTAAGCGCGGCATCTCAGGCCATTTAGCCATGTTTTCTGTATAATCTGTCTGAGGTGCCGAGATTCAGCCTGTGCTTTCTGACAAACATAAGCCTCAAAGGCCACTCATAATGCATTAAGAATGTTTTCTTTTTGACAGACATCAAAATGTGACCTTTAAATGATTCTTGTTATCAGGGAAGCTGAACAAGAAAATCGATAGGATGCAGCTGGAGAGGAGGGATTAATGCAGGGCAAATTGATCATTCCATTTCATTTTCATCTTGATTTGATGTGCCAGCCGTACACACCTAATCTGACCACAAACTGCTTTTAACACTTCAGAGGAGAAGCCTTTGAGCAGAAAAATACAACAATCTCAACAAGTTTCTCAGTTACAAAAATGACAGGGAGCAGGAGCCTTCACTGACACTTAACCTTAATATTAAAGAGGCTGTTTTTTACTTTTCATTTCATCATTTCTTTGTGCTTTTTATAACGTGCCTCCGTGCTGTTTCCTCCTCACCACAGGGAATACACAATGGCACAGATCATTGTCTATTTCACACAGTTTATGGGTCCATCAAACTGCAAAAACAAATACATTAATCATCAGAACACATTGATAGATCATTAATTATTGTACCTCACTGTTGATGTCACACGTTGTTGAATCCTTTCACAGATCATCAGAGCACTTTGGAGGAACTTCATTAAACAAATTGTTCATTTACAAAGCCACGTCAGGACGTGCAGGCCCAAAGTCAATATTTTCTTTTAAAGAATATTTTAGTAAACATTAAAAGGGAAATCTGCCATGGAAGGATTGCACTATTTTCCCACTTACTGCACACAGTTGAGATTGGGAGCGTATTACCGCCGAAATGCCAGAGCTCAACAGATAACTGCGATAACAAAGATAGCAAATCTGGGAAATGAAAAATGGCACTTCTCTTCTACAAGGAGATACATCAGTGTTTATTAAATCAATGCCAGACAGAGGAATCTGAAGGTAAAATAATGAACCACTTATAAATGATCTTTGCTTCGCTGGGCCTTACCTGATCAGGGTGTTCAGGGACCACCAATGCGAGGCATATTAGAAGAGGTCTATTAATCCTAGTGCTGCTCATAGCTGACTATAAAATGGGTGAGTCCTCTGTGACTTACTAGGCACATCCTTTTTAATTTTTCAATGTAAGAAAAAAAAAGTGAGCCACACAACTTTCATTGATTGGGTGTGAAAGTTTGGCTTGTCTGTGTATTTCTGCTATAAGAGCTGTGGATATTTCATTATGGTGCTCTGGGACACACATTACGCTGCTCTGCTACCTTTCGCACAGCATCCATGGCAACTGGAGAGGCCGCTCTCCCTGCAGAAATGTGCTTTTAATTGAGTGACATCTAATCAGGCAGTGAAATACAGCAGTAGAGTTAACAAAACAGGTCAACGAGGGACAAGGACTACCAGCTGCAATCGCTATCACAGCCCAGTGCCGAGTTGTGGTGTTGACCATCCCATATTAGTCTGGTTTTAATGAACAAAATTACAGGGTTGGAGGTATTCTTCACAAGATCCTTGGGTGAACGTGTGATTGGATATGATGAGCCCTTCTTAAGACTACACCAGCTTGGGGAGGAGGCATGTCTTTGATGTGCTGAAATTACTGGAGCTGAGAGGTCTCACAAGCTACGCCTTAACACATATTAAACAGGCTCTAAAGGATGAATTTTTCACCGTCATCTGTTTTTTCTTTTTTTTTTTCTGTAGTGTGTTGCTTGGTGTGCCAGGCTTGGCTGTCTGCTATTTTCTAACTCAAACATTGCTTGAGTTTATAAATGCAATAGCATTTTCCCCTTATTATCAGGTGTTGAATCAGTGCACAGGAGGACACCATCAACTCCCCTCGACCTAAAATCATCTGCGGTGACAGCACTCTGTAGTGACATACATAGATAGAGGGGGTAAAGGCACAGTCTCAGTAAATCGACTGCCGGCGCTTTGGGGAATCATTGGAATTCATGATCTTTTCTCAGTATGCTAACAATAATCTTCTGCTAGCTCTGTCTTGCACATCACTAGGCATAGCAAACACTTGTCTTCACTGAGTCTCAGACAGCATCAGCTTCTCCTCACCATGCAGATTTCAGGGCTGTGCCCCTCTTTGTCTTACAACTATGTCTTCAACCTTTTCCAGTCACTAGCTTTCATACAACTGGAAGATAAAACCAGTCCTCATGAGTGGCTTGATACACACCTTCATTCGCATAGAGGATTTTACTTTGATAAACCTCTGAACTGTAAACAACCAGCTAATGGGCTTTTTTTCTGCTTGTAGATTGCAATAAGAAACATTCTAAGGCTCTCTAAATGTCTCTACTAAACAAATGCACCACTCCAGAGCAACTATGCCCTTACTACAAAAAAAAGTACAAGATGCTTTTGTTAAGGAGGGTATAACAAATGTTTCTGCAGTAAAATCGGCCGGATAAATAAAATGCAACCCAAGTGAAATTCGTCTGCATTTGTATATTCCACTATGCACAGGGCTGCAAAGAGAGCTCTTAATGGGAAGCACCTTCGAGCTTCAGACTTTAGTTCATGCTTTACTATAGCAACTGAACTGAATTTGATCGGATCACAGCAGTTTAAATATATCTGAAGAACGACTTTCCTCTTGTTATGACTGATGGTGGTTTCTTTAATATCTTTTTGACTGGCCGGATCATTTGTAGCTTTAATAATGAAAGGGAGGAGTTTGTAGCATATGCTCCACCTATTGATGTCTCATGTTTTATGCATTTTATTATGTTTTATGTATTGTACATTTAAGTTAGTGTGTGCTCTAGGACAAATTTCCCTATGGGCACAGTAAAGTTGAAGCTTGAAAGTTGAAGAAAACAGTAAACATTAGAACAACAGATGGTTCTGATTTAGTAAATTTGCACCACACCACTAAAAGAGGTGCTGAATATGTTATGAGTACCACTGAAGACAAATAAAGATATAGCCATACGCTCAAGTCCATAAATTACCTGCTGACAATTTAATAGCTTTTTGTCGAATTGTCGTCTGTTTTGTTGCACGAATCCAAAACATTTACTACATTGAGGTATAAATTTATGGCAAGTGTGAAAAGAACATTCACAAAGACATGTCGTGGTTGGAAAAACTGGCTGTAAATATATGAAGCTAGCATGCAGTTACACTGTATCTTCACATTTGTTCATTAACATTAGGACAATAATCTGGCGAGCAGTTTGATTGCAATCACCTTTTAAAATGTTTCTAAGACAACGCGTCTTATCATACTCGCCGTATTATTACAGAACCATTTCATCTACCTCACCTCGAGCGCGAAGCTTTGATGGTGTCAAGTGGGAGACGACAACCAATTAAAAGAAAATCAGTCAAACAACTTGGGGTCAGATCTCAAGATGCTCCCAATCACTCATAATTTCCTGTTGTGCTACATTTCGACTGCTCCTGATTGGACTCTGATAAGTCCTTGTGCACAATGGTCAGTCTGCCATATATGAAACTGTATGTCATCAAGAAGAAGCTCCAGTGAAGAGCACTACACCGCAGAAACACTCCACTTGTCTGTCTTAACTTCAAATACGACGGGTGGCCCGCAGAGCATGACCATGTTACCTTTAGAAAACAAGGGCAGAGGTAAGAAGACTTGCAGCACCTTTAATAATACTGGGAGCACTTGGCTTGTTTTTAGGGATGCAAAGGCTGGGCGATGATAGGAATGGCATGCGTGGGGTCTGGCAGGACAAGGCAGTAGTCCTGATAGTATTTCTGTGCACGTCCTCCTCTGTTAGTCATTACTGTGTGCAGACGAGGGGTGATGTTTACTCTGCTGAGACAAGCAAGTCTACTGCTCTGGGTTGCAACCTTGTGACTCCCTTCTCCCTCCTGCTGCCAGCTCTCCTCACGTCCAGTCCCGGCCCTGCCACACCATCAGCCCACTGGCCTATTGCTGTAGCTGAATGTCTACCATCTACCAGCACTGGGTTTTTGGAATAAATTCGGCAAAAAAAAAAAGGATGATGCATTTCTGTGAATATTGTCTGCCTGGTGGGTGTTCGGTTGATATTTCAGGAAATAATAGCATAATGCACACAAGGGATGTGATACTGCAATACACTGCTGTGCCATATTTCCTCCTTTTGTCTCTAGTTTCCTTGTGTTGTCACTTTCAAATATTACCTCCACCCACACACATACAAGAAAAAGAAGAAGGAAGAGAGAGACGGTGACAGAGACTTACTGCGGTACACAATGTGTGAAACAGGCAGTTGTAATCCCTGGTAATAGATTAAAAAAATCCATGAAAATATGGCTGGGTGGTTTATCATATAAAGATGATGAAAAGAAATGACAGAAGAAAGAAATTAAAGATGTTAGCAAACATAATTGACAATTTATTTGTGCAGCACTAATGGCTCAAGGACAGGGGAATAACGGCGCACAGAGAGAGGTGAAATAAAAAAACAACACAAATAAATGAAAAGAATGGAACAGTTATAATTTCACAAATTGAAACAATTGTAAGAGTTAACCAAAACGAAGGAAAGTAACACAAGAAGACAGAAGCAAGTTAAGTGAGAGAGTATGGTAATGGTTGTGACACACAATGGCAAAAGGTTAAAATCATAATGCACCAAATAAAAAATGAAATGATTACCAAGCTTATGCAGGAGGTCAGGGGTCAGAGGTCAAGTTCAATATAAACATGGAAACCATTATGGCGTCTGCATGGATGTCTCTGGAAGAAATGAACAAGGAGTTGAAGTAAGTACACTTCACTGTAAGTGCTGTTTAAGTCCTACATCTATTTGACAACATGTAGCACTCAAATATTAACACAATGCTGTGGTAAGCACTGATTCACAGCGGTGCACAAACCAGAGATGCTCAGTTTCCATAAGTGGTGGTGGGCTATTTCAGAGTTTAGTGAATCACAGACACACTTATTCCAGGCCTTTAAAACAATAGGAAGCATCTCTTTATCATCCTATAACTGTGTCGGGACCATAAATTAAATGTTTGCTCATTTCAAAACCTCTCAGCAAAATTAGGTCGACTAAGAAAGACACCAGTGCAGTGCTAACGCATCATTCATGCTTTATGTTCCATGCTTTCATGGCCACCTCTTCTTCTGCAGTTACACACAAAGCAAATTCAAAGACGGCGTACACAGTGTAGACACTAGTAAGACAAGGAGTGTGTTTGATTTTTTTGTTCAACCAAAAAAAATAAAAAATCGTATAGTAGCCCAGAAAACAGTGTGTGAGGCTCCAGCACACCGAAGACAACAAAAGCATTACTCTTTGCCAAATAAAGAAAAACTACACAAATAGCTGTGCAGTCGAAGCAATAAGTATTCATCTATTTAAGTCTGCACATTTTGTTATGCATAAAATGCTTCACATTCATTTATTTGATATTGTTTGTGTGAAGTGGATAGGAAATACACCAAATTAAGCATAGTCTTTCACATATTATTCAAATATGGTACTCTGGGGGTTTTCAACTGATTATGCTTGAACAAAAACTTCAGTATTACTACAGTTTTCCTCTTACAAGAGTTTTCACATGAACCCTGAGCTATCAGTGATCGCAGGGTCAGTGACACAACATTCACAGCATCCATTGTCCATGCACAGTCAAATGACACCAACAAACATGCAATAACACTGAAGTGCAAATCATTATTGGTGTCCAATAAAACACCAACTAAAATACTATCATATCTTTAATACAGTGGGCTGATGACTGTTTTTTGTTTTAACTGAAACTCAACAAACTGTACTCCTCAACTATTAAAACCTAAACCCTAAAAATCAACTAAGGGACATTTACGGAGAGATGTGACATTCATCTGGAAGAAAAGGCACAACATAAATAGTTTTACAAAAAGGAACCGTGTTTCCAGGTCCTGAAGCCAGTCTGAGCATGAAATCCAAACAACATTAGATGTAAGACAACACTCCGTACACATTAGGCCCTGAGGCAGCATATCAGCACAGAAACAAGAAGGGAAATACCTTTCAAAACAATACTAGGTTTTATTAGTGTCTGGCACTTCAAGAAGATCATGCACAGGCTCTCAAATAAATGTATTTTGAGATTCCTCTGTAGTGCAATGAAATGCAGAAAAAAGCCCAAGGGTTGGGGAGACACTTCGGAAGCTTCCACATCTGTGTGTGATTAGTTCCACTACCTAAGATAAAGCATGCAGAGCAAATGTAACCTCATCATAATCTGTGTGACATGAAGGCAGGGGAACACTCAACCAGAAAACAACAATAACTGCTGTACGGTATAGCCTACTACTGTGTCAGAGCCTCGCGTAAACCATAGTTCTCCACCCATCATTAATTGTCTGATCATTGTGGAACAGAAAGCAGCACGGGTTGGAGCAGACGGGAGATCTCACAGGTATTAGCTGCTAATTGCCATCACGCAAACAAGCAGCACTTTCTGGAGAAAACAATCTATATTAATTCTTCCTGTTCTACCCTGCAGAATGCACACTGGAATTTCTTGGGTGCGCAAGATAAATGCTTATACCATAATTACAACTAATTGTGCAAATAATTGCAAAGTTCTTGTGCCACCTATACCCACAATAAAACAAAAGCAATCTATGTGGCTCTTGGCTGTGAAATTGAAACAGTCCTATTTCTCTAGTCTCTGCCTTCTAGTCATTCATTATCTAGCATTTGTATCTGCTCTTTGGTAAAAGCCAGATTTTGCAAAAGGGAGGGGAAGGGAGATGGAAGGAAGCTGATGACAGGGATTCATGGATGCTCTGAATGCAGACATGCTGTTGCAGCGTCTCAGCTCTCCCAACAAAACATTTGAAAAGCTTCAAAGCCCAAAGCTTTACGCTTTGGAACACATCTTTTGATTATATCCAAGTCTCCTCTTTTAAAAGGATGAAAAAAAGAAACAAACAAAAACATCACCTGTAAATTGAGATACCTTTTTGCGGAAGGTTTTCACACCTAATCCCTTTCATTTCAGGTTAGTAAAATATTAGTGCTTTCTCACTGCTCTGATGGTCAAATCACATTTCAAAGACTCCGTGTGCCTCTCCAGCAGAGGGAAGGAGCAGGAGAAAGAGAGACAGGGCAGCAGGGAGCTCAGGCAATCCCCCATCTATTACAGACGAACCAATCATCAAAGACAAATTACAGTACACTTCACTGGGATATGCTAATTCCAAATTAGATGCAAGTCATCAAAAGATCAGCATTGCAATATTTTGCATCTACAAATTGAAAATGTCTGCTTTCAGAACAGGTTTTAATACCAATATAGGAAGAAAAGACAAACATGAGCCCCATCCAGGCCCACAGTATTCATGTGTATTAAAACCCAGTTGAACACAGAAAGATTTATGTGGCTTTTTATATAGATGTGTTTTGGTAAAAGAACCACCGTTGATCATTGCCAACGAAGAATAATGGGTTGACTTGCTCTCCTGAAACATTATTTTACCGTTGTTTTTTCATTAGGTGATGTCAAAATTCACAATTATCTGTAAGTAACATTTCATTAGTTGTGAGTTAAGGTCATTGTCTTTTTCTATACAACTTATTTTGTTTATTTTTTTGCAACGTATTCCTGGATGGCTTTGTCATGTCAACATTATTTGTGATAACTGTATTTATTTACTCGTATCTACACATACCGCTTGAGAATACCGCTTGAGAATAAACAAAACAAGGAATCTAAATTTAGTCACTCAGGCAAAACCGCATTTTCCACGTTCTTTTTCATCTCTAAAATGTTGATATTTATCAATAAATGTGCTCCTTTCTTAGCCCTCGGCTTGCAAAGCAATAAGACATAGAACATGTTTTTATGATGTAATTTTCATTGAGGTCATAAACACCTTAATGACTAATATTGTGTGTTTTTGTGTGTATTGTATGTATTGTATATATCTGTCTGGTGACCTTCATTCAGTACATTACCAATGTGTTGCTAATTCATAGAATAGTGTAGTCAGTAGTTAATATGAATTGTATCTTTAGCACATCAATTGTCAACTAAAAGTGTGCAGTGTAATAAAAATGACCTTTTAGAGAAAAGTTGCCTCTCTACAGAGGCAAACAATAGGCTGACACAGAAAGCATCAGTTGTGTGTATATGAGAGTGGTATCAGTTTTCTCATTTAAGTCTCGGCAAGAAACAAATAAAAGTGCAATCCTTTCAAAGCTACATGTTTGTAATATAACACAAAATATATCACAATGAGCACCATGATATTACTCATATTCACTGAGTGCTTATTCCTACTGAGTGTTTTTATCAGTTATCCAAATTTATGAAGCTGTGTAACAGGTCGAATCTAAATTTGTTTATGAATAATTATAATGTAGGTCTTTGGAATGTACAAAGTTAAATCAAAATACAATGATTTGTAAAGATACCGTCGTCCTTCATCACTGTGCTGCTGAAGTTTCATCGCTGATTTGAAGAGGAAGACTGCCAAAATGCAGTTAGTTTAAACAATAGAAACACAGACAGACAATTACCCAGCCCTGAGGGAGTCACAGACTAAAGAGCTGGTCAATATTTCTGTGCAACATATGCATCAAAATGGCTGGGTCAGCTCCAGCATCTTGCTGCTCATTCTATTCTTTCCCTCTAAGTGCCTCTTCTCCCAATCTATGTCCAAGGGGAGTACAATTGCCACATCACTGAGGTGTGAATACGCTGATGAATTTACCCTTTGCCTTTGACACCTGATATGTAAAAGCACGGCTTATGTTCGGAAGCAATGAACGGTGCTTTGACAATGTCAATATTTCTCTCCAACATGCAGAGTAGGCATATAGACTAATGACAGACCAAGTATATCAGCAAATGAGTGCACAACAGGGGCAGAGGACTGGGGGGAAATAATAGCTCCAGCAACAAATGACCTGACAGGACAACTGCAAACACACAGACAGACAAAGAGGCTCGAAAAACACATACACACAAATGCCGCTACACATTCAGATACATACCATCATACACAAAACCACAGGATAATGCTTTTTCTGTGTGTGTGTGTGTTTGTAAAGCAGTTGAGGCGATACAGTGTATCCACTGAATGTTACCTGCATGTCACTAGTGGTAACATGTGAAAGAGAAAAACATTTGCAACTACTCATGTTTCTGTGTTTCAAAGGCTCCTCCATTAACAGTATCTTGTTGTGGAATAGAAATCAAACTCCTTTGTGATTTTCACCCTTGGCAGGCTACTTTATTTAAGGCAGTTGTTGTCAGGTAAACAGATTTTTATTTCTTCAGTTCTTCAATAGAAAAATCCCTTACTTACACCTCATTTGATGCCCCCCTGACACCCTCCACCCCTCAGTTCTCATACTCCCACTCCCCCATCCCCCAGCATAGGGCTTATCATAAAAGCACAACAAGGATATATTATCAAGAATTTTACTTTTAGGTAGTCCTGATTGAAAGAGCCCGACATTTATTCTCTCAAGTACACCCTTCCTCTTTTCCCTCTGCCATGGTACACAAGGGTACCATTATGGTGGCTGTGGACTTCATCCATTCATCATCCTTCTCACCTATAAAGCAAAACACACATATATCAACCATAGCTGCCCTCCCACTTCCCTAAATCACGCTTTGTTCTGCTGTGTAAAGAAAACTGCCTCAGCTTTGGTCCAACACCCACTGAGCCAAAGAAGAGGGATGCAGGAGAAGAGCTTCAGCGTTTTGTACGGCAGAGCAGAAATATGAAGAATGGAAGAAAGGCAATTACAGTGCAATATGTTTAACATAAATATCTTTACCAACTGAAATGATATCTTTCTCATTTCTAAATTTGGAATAGGGTAATTTTAGTTAGTATTAGTGCTAAGCCTGGCACAAAATACTGGGTTTTTCTGATGTTTTTTTTCTGACTCTGCTGAGGTAAAGTCTCATTTGGAAAGAAGCAATTCCAATTCAATCCAGGAGTTTAATGACTGTGTTCAGTGTAGATATTATCATAAGTGAGCCTATCTAAACAGCTTGCAGCTGGTTAAAGCTGTTGTGTCCTCAGTTTTTTTTCCCACAGTGTTTTAGCCTTAAGCGTTTTCTTGCTTTGAGAGCTTGTAGGTGATATCAGGATTCATTAGAATAAATGTAGGCTATTACAGTAAAAATCACAGGCCACACACTCCAAGCCAGGTCCAAAAAAATAGAGGAAAATGAGTGTCATTATGCCCTGACAAGTATACCACATGAATACATCTCTTTGAAATGTCTGTCACTGGTAGCTGCCAAGACAGAAAGGTCAGTATGCAGGAAAAGGGATGCCAGCGATGAGTCAAGATTGTAACCAGGACAGTGGGTTGTAAGCGAGGAAAGAAGTTTAATAATTTTCCGAGCTAGTTAGAGGCAAAGTAATCTTATTGTGACGACATGAAAACTAACGGCCACTAATGTACAACCTCTGAGTAACTTCCGGTTTCGGAGACAATGTTAGGTTACAGTTGTGGGATATAATCTCCAAAAAAATGCATTAAAACAAAGAAAAATATTTGAAGTCATGATACTTACAAGGAATTCAACATCAGCTTTGTCATTGTTCTCAATGTACTCATACATGTACTGGTAATAAATTTAGCAGCTCAGAACAATTCTTCAGTTTTTCCCAATGTATCTCTCAGGTGCGGTAATAAATCTAAACTATGATGCCTCTTGTCAAACATAGCAAAAGGATATGTTTATTTTTTTTTTAAACTGCAAGGATACTTGTTCATCAGTACAAGGCTGCTTTGGATTTACCTCAGCTGGACACCTTGTCCTAGGAGATGGAGCATGACTAGTTTGCATACTGTATGCGGGAGAGTTAATTGTAGTGGGATTATTCGCCATTCATTCATTACACAAGCAATTTCTCTTGCATTATTCATCTTCCAACAGGATCCAGGGTATGTTTTAATCATACTGAATGCAGATTGACAGTGCTGTGTCACCACTACTTTCAGCTGAAAAGGCAGCAGAAAGCTAGCTCATCTTTGTTTAGTGTCGCTAATGTTAAAACTGGAACAGATAAAAAAACTGTTGATGTGCAAATATCACTGGCATTTTAATGAAAAGAAGATGTTTACATGTTTTTTAGTTTGTTTTTATAAAGAGATTTCAAAATGCCAACAAAATGGGCAGCCTTCACTTCTGAGGCATGTTAGATTGCTGTATATGTAGCTGTGATATGTTCATGCAACGCAGTAGGGGGCACTGTCCTTTTAATCTCTAATCCTTTCCTCTCTAGAGCAGAGGAAGGGTGAGGATCACGGAGCAGAGGGAAGGTATCCTCTCCCAGACACGGACCCATGCCATGGCACTCTTCCTGTCCTGTACTGAAGCTGTCACAATCGGCGTCTGGGGCCATGAGGCAGGCAATTTTAGCGTTGTGGTGTGAATCGATACCCAATCACATCACGTTCGCAGGCAGCACATCAACCTGAAGAGGCCGTAGCGCAATTTACAGCATATTGTTTTTGGCCCTGGGAGCAAACAGGCACTAGGAGCAATAGAAGCATCATGGCAGAGCAAGACAAGGCCTTGTCATGGCCATAACGGCCTTATCTCTGGTCACAGAAGTCCTCATATTAAACACCAGAGCCAAGGCGGGCTCAGAAACACACAGAGTGCATAATGTATTCACTGTTTAATTCCATTGTGGTTTCCAACATGCTGGCTTTAATACAGAAATTCATCTTCATCTTCATCTACCAAAAGGCCAATGAAAATTCTCCATACACACTGTGCATACCTGATACTTGTTTCACTTCCATTTTCAGTCTCTTCCTTTTAGGGAAAAGATTTCAAGTTAAATAATGCAGGAAAAATGGGCAAAGTCAGAGCGGAAATCTGACATCAAGAAACAAACATAAACAAGACTAAACACTGGGCCAAATTTATGAATCATATTTAAATATGGTTATCAAGCAATGCCTGAATATAATAACAGGAATGACAGCGTGCCAACGAGGTGAAACATCAGTGCAGGTGGGATTTTGAAGGCTCACACTCTAGGGGGTGTGACAGACTCATCATTCAGAATAAAAAAAAACATAATGCTTGTTTGTCTGCAACTTGTGTCTTGTCAAGCCAACAAGTGGGATCCACGCACACCTGCAATCATTACCTTCACACAGCAGGGTTGCCTCAGTGGAACACACAAGCACGCTGTGCGCACAGTGTGCAGAGTGGATTGGAGAAGAGAGCCACATGGTATTCTTTAGAAAAGCAAAAATGAAATGAGCGTAGGCGAAACTACATGCTATACATAGCCACAAAAATGTTAAATGTATAGTCTTTGAACTTAAACAGCAAACTTAAACCGCAAATTACACTGAAGATGACAGTGGTAACAGTAAAAGCACTGAAATGCAATTAAAACGGCAATCAAGTAGAAATGGCAGACCATTACTAACATGCTTCAGCAAACACATTAATTTCATCATATAGACAGAACAATATACTTTGTGTCTTTATATGCAGTAAAATACTATGTATATTTAGCACAGGAAAGGCAATTATAGCAAGTAATGTCACATATAAAACACCATACAGGTCTAGTGAATACTACACAAGCATGTACCTTTATAGTTGACATTACAGCAAGAGCAGGTGTTGAAGTCAATTTTATCATTGGAGATACTTGAGTGGCTTACTTGGAGGTGGTCCATTGTTCTTTAGTATTCAATCACTAATCCGATCAGCAACACACAACAGGAAACAGGCCTATTATAGGTAAAAAATGAAAGACATATCACTACTGTTTGATTGATGCGGCTATTCCCCAGGGAGAATAAGCTTCTACTTCACTTTCAACAACTGCAGCTGACACAATGCGCTGTGCCTGAGATGGTTGTTATGGCTACGTTATTCTCTTAAAATGATGCTTTTATTCAGTGCAAAACCAACTGAAGCAAGTCAAGGGCAAAACTGCTAAAGCATTTACCTGCACAGCTCAGACAAATGTCCGCTTTATATGTGTTCCCTGACTTCTCTTTCATAATGCAGTCGTGATGTGGCTGTATTGGTGCTTGGTTTCAGGGTTTTTTGTATTAAGTTTGAGTTAATTGGGGCAATTAGACAAAATTTTAAAACTGGTATCACAGTCAACGTAGGTTTTCTGACCCGAGTAGCCACTAATCATTATTTTCATTATAAACCGGTCTGGCAATTAGTTGTCATTATAATTAAGGTATCAATCAAGGTATTTTGGTTCGTAAAATTCCAGAAAATAGTGAAAAGTAAAGAGCATATCAGAAAGTCCAAGGTGACATCTTCAAGATCATGGTTTTGTTTAATGAACAGTCGATCAAAAACTTAAAGACACTGAATTTATATCATTTAAAACCAGTGGTGGATGTTAACTGAGTTCATTTATTCAAATATTGTATTCTGGTACAAATTTATTCTAGATATTTTACTTGAGTTTTTCCATTTTGTGCAAATTCTGCTACTCCACCACACCTGAAAGTCAAATCTTGCATTTTTTACTGCATTACATTTGTCTGACAGCTTTGGCTATGAGCTAATTTTCTGATTGTTCATATCCTTCCTATCCAGTGAAAACCACATATTTTCAAATTTGGTGACTGGAGACTTTTGGGTTGAAAACATCTACACAGTGGACTGCAAGATGCACTATAATGCTACAGTATAAGGCTAAAAACATCATAAATAATAGTAAAACTCTGACAGGGACCATTTTATCAGAAAATTATAACTAAGTCATTCCATAGAAAATATAATAAATATGGCAATAGCTGATTGTTTTTGTACAATGACTTTAGTATATTTAATAAAGCCATGCAAAATTTTACCTTCATATGATGGATATTTTCCAAGATACAAGCCTTTGAGGTACACGGGTGTCTTGCAAAATATCAAAATTGCAGCAGTTAAATGTTTATGACATAGAGTAATAGAAACAAGCATTGGTACCTTTGTTGTTTTGTCTGTATTCTGCCAATTCAAACTTTTTTTTTTATAAAATGCATTTTGATTAAACTTTGAGGGTTCATAGCACCATGTCCAAATGCTGGTTGGTCATAACAAGTTATAGCAAATGAAAGGTGTCATGTTACCTACATTTTGATGCATGGCTCATCTACTATTTATGATTCCTTTGAGTAAAATTAATTTTACTCTTGTTAATTTAAGGAAATGTTGCTGATAATGCTACATAATTTAACCTAAGTAAGATTTTGAATGGAGATATTTTACTGTTAGAGGAGTATTTGCTGTGTGTTAGTGTTATTTTTACTTCAATAAAGGATCTGAATACTTGTCCCACCACTGCTTGAGAAAAGTAGAAAATTCCTCTCACCTTTGAGAAGTTGTACCAAGAGAATGTTGCACTGTGTTTATTAAACTCTACAATATGTAGGTATTGATTAAACTATTAAATAATCAATTATCAAAACAGTTGTTGATTAATGTCCAGCTAATTGCTTAATTGATTCACTAATCTGAATTTATCCCAGTTAGGAATGATCTACAGATGGGCTTGCAAGTCTTGTTTTTCAGTTAAATATTTAGTGAAAAGCCAATCCCTCTTAAACTGTTGTCCCTGTTACTGCTCAAACCCACTTGAATTATGAAAGATGTAGACTGCAACATGTCTCCATCAACACCGAGGAAGTCACGCCAACAGCAAGGAGAGCAGGAATTCAACATTATGGGGTTTAATCTGTCCATCCCCACCCACCCAAAATATTCCAACCCATATCACACAGGCACATGGTAGGATTCACTGCAGCATCAAAGACATGACTGTACCTGCAAACTGTGCTAATTGTGTTCACGTGTGACACTCTAATCTAGGCTTCTGCAGCAGTGAGCAATTGCTTTTATCCCTTTGCCCCTGAATACCTTTAATTTTAGACATCAGAATGTGATATTTGTTAAATTCATTATGCTCCTTTACAAGAAATCTCACCCCGTTGACACACAAGCTCACTAGACTAAAGTACATCGGAATTCATTACATTAAATGTAAGCTGTTACTTTGATGTCAAGTGGGGGCATTAAAGGAAAAACACTGTCTGACAAAATGCTTCTTTTTTTTTTTTTTTAAACAAAGCTTTATTGTGACAGAATTATAGCACTGGCAGAATATCAGATTCAGGAAACCATTGGCAACTGCTATGACTTCACTACACTCTTTAGATTCAAATGCAGTTTCTCTGAACATTCTTGGAATTATATAAAACCCTTTTGGAGGTCCTATTCAAAAACAAAGCTATGGAGACATTTTTAAAAAGAAATAAATGTAATTAAACAAAAAAAAATTCAAAACTGTTACTTTAGAATTAATATTTATATTATTGTGAGTCACCATTATCTATTGTTTTAATATTAGGTCCCTTCAAGATGCGCCCATACCTTATCTGTGTAAACTGTACCGAAACGAGAATAAACGGTTCATTTCTCCTCTTTAGTAGTTTCTTATCCCATAACAAAGTCAATCACATCTTCTCAAGATTACCTTCGCTCTGGGAGGAACAGATCAGGGGCTGAATACTGACATTTCCATTTGCAGATAGCAACAGCTAATACCTTCACACTGTTTAGATGCTGTCAGTCCACTATTTGAATCGCAATCAATATGTTGTGTACACTAGTGGACGGTGCATATGATGGGCAAGCGCAAACCACTGGTAAATGCATCTCGTACCTCCAGGTTTTCATGAATACCCATGCCCCCCTTTATCACCACATCACAGAACATCCCCCATTTACTGCTACTGATGTTCTCCACACAGAGATCACAGTGTTCATATAGACATATAAATGGGAATTTTCATCATATCCTCACACAGAGCATATTAATCAGCAGTGCATCCCCTGCCAACCAGACCTCATCCATATTCCTGCAGGCTTATTGCAAGGGGAGCGGCTGGTGATAAAGCAGGATCGATATGCAGAGCTGGTAAAAACACAGCAAGTACAACAGCATGGCACAAAGGCAAAGACTAGAGAGGACAGGGGAGTGAGGGAAGGTGCCTGGTAAGCCTGAGTTTAAAAAAAAAATCATTCACAGCATATTAATAAGAAGAGCAGAAAGCAGGGCTTCTCATCTCCTGTTAAAGTTAAATAAAGCATGAAAAATACATATGATGCACTGTAGGCTAAGCTACGATATTATTCTATTCATATGGTAGGGTGTTTGCTCAACTTCTTTACCAGCTGTTTTAGAGGTACAAATATTCATTTTCAAGGATGTTGTGAAGGTAAGCAAAACCTCACTTCTTTAAATGCCAGAAGGTGCATTGAAAAATACAGCAATAGTAGGTTAACCCTTCAGGTACTGTATTTTCCTTTTTCTATGTCAACTCACAGCAAAAACTGTTACACAGTTCATAGGTGCAAAGATTTTTGACTGCAACAGTCTAGCTATACTATAACTTGGGACACGCTGCCTTTAAACCTTTTTGACAGGTAAACCTGGGAAGGCATCAAAGGTTCTCTCTCTTTGGCATATCTCAAAACTGCCACAGAGAATTGAGTGACAACTTTATTTCTCATCTGTTACATAAATCAAGGAAATACTGTGAAAGTCAGCTCTACAAACTAAGAAATTCCCTGTGCTTCCTAAGCTTCGAAGGATTTCTTTAACAAAGTTTCACACAGGAGCGAGAGAAAAAGTAATTTCTTTGACAGGCAGACATTATGTGATAGAGGAGACTTTTCACTGCATTAAAGAATGGGGCTCCAAACAACAAAGAGATAGTAGCTGTTTAAAAGGCCAATTTTCCAGTCCACATTGTCATTGTCACACTCTTAACTCCAAAGGCAGACATGCACTCTGGCATCAAAGGCCATTGATTTTCTAATCAAGAGCAAATGATGATTAAGGCATATCTGCCCCCTTATCTTTCCGTTTAAAATCCCCCTTTCTGGATTCAATTTGACTTTGGCTGTTTTGCTGCTGAGGGGAATCAGGACAGTCAAAGACAAAGACACCTTGTAGAGACAACGGGCGGTGTCATGAATGATTAAGGCTAGTGGAACAGAAAATGATCACCCATCCTCCCTCTCCCTGGGTCAGTGGAGGCTTGCATTGTTACCATCCCTTTTTATCAACTGAAACTCTTCATTTGATAAATATTAAAATGTTTATTGCCGTCGGTGGCTAGTAGGTCGTACCAACTGGCATGAAGCACAGATATTCGTCACTTCTGACTGAAGCAGCTTTACAAAAACGCAAACATGCAGTTCACCTACTCCCACCTCAACGCTCTCTTAAATTCCCAAACTGGGTAGCAATAAACAATGTTAAAAAGGTTGGGAAATGAAACCCCCATCTCTTTTACCTTGATAACATTAAGAAGTAATACCACAAAGCAGAGCCGACTCACCCTAAGGGTACAAATGTTCATTTCTTAGCAGACTTCAATTATCCCAACTTTCTCCCCTGGTCGGGCTCCCTATGTATATGTTTAGCCTTTGTGATACATCTGCCTGAGGATGAGGGATTAACTTCCACCCTTCTCCCTGAGCTTGGTTTGGACTTTCGGTTTAACCGTCCTTCAGGACCAACCTGGAGCTCAGCTTAACAATGACGCCCAAACCCCTCATCGCTCTTGCAGTCTCTCTTTCACTCACTCTATTTGCTCGCTCCAACTCAGACCATAAACATTTCACTGGAGGGGGAAAGAATCAAAGACAGATGGACATCATCAGTCCTGACCTTCAGGCAATGCCAACTGAACATGCAATGCAATGTGTTGTGTTGTTAAAAGTATAGTTCTACTGCTGGTGAAATAAACAGCGAGACAGACAGATAATATAGACAGACAGACAGAAGCGTATTATAAAACATGCAGGCCCCAATATCTTTGATGAATAGGGGTCATTGTGTTACAGCTGTTTATGCTAATTACTTCAGTTTAATGAGTTATTACATCAGGTGTAATTCTCTCACACGGCTAAATAATAAGACGCAAGGACGCTCATTTCCAGATTCATCATTCTCAGCTAACAACTTCTGAGTGTTCATCACAGCCAAACAAGACTGCCTTATTGTGATTGGAGGGTCATTCAGGGTGGGTTTCTATTCTCTCAGATGTATTCATCCCGGCTCCTACTATTAGCTTTGTTCCTTCCAACTCTGTGATGTCACAACACCTGAAGCGACTGTGAGCACAATATCCGTCATGACAGAGATGAGAGAATTGTGGGACATTTTTGGTTGCACAGCGAGAGCCAACTTGTGAGAAATAGAAGCTAGCAGGCCACTGTTGGGTGCACAATGTCCTCTGCAGACAGATGGGACAACAGAGGGAACTAGTTTTGTTCCTTTAGTATTTTCCTCTCTTATGAACGACAACATATGCTCAATGAGTTTATCTCTCCACAGAACTTAGAAACAGAATGATCTCACAAAGACTCTGTTTGTCATATTGCAATAATGGGACCAGTAACTGGCAAATATTACAAAGGCAATGTACTGTATGTCCTTACAAAGCCTGTGGGCTGCTGCTGTATGCCGTCATCTAAATACATCATCATGTTCGTGGCTTTTACATTTTGTTACACAAGTCAAGCTTGACTTTAGTTCAGTAAATTTATTCTAGAAGTAGTCAGACTGTTAAATCTGTTTTTAGGTGGAGAGAGTCACAAATGTGTGGCACTGTCATTTCCATCATCAGATTGCTGAACTATTACCAGTCCCCCATGATTACCTCTACCTGTCCTTATCACTGAACACTGCGTACCGATGTAACCTGCTATTCGCTGTCGCTAGATTTGTGTTTTCTTATGGAGAGGTTTCTGTAGATTTTAACCTTAATCCTATCAGCTAATGTGAACGCACTGATCCGCGCCTGTCTTGAAGGTTATCTGTGCATGTTTCACACCCACAGGCATTCATTATTTACATAGCAGCTCCCCCGAGGCACCAGCCACCACAGGAGGTGTAGATGGGAAATCTACCTCCCAATCTGCCAGTGACACATCCATATCTATACTGCATGGCTCACTGAGTTAGGAGGATGTAGTGTCAGGATTATCATCCGTTCCCAGGAAACTTCATCATCATCGGCACAGGCCGCTGTGGCAGTGGCATCAGGCAGCCGTGTTTGCCTTTTAAATCAGGGGTTCCCCAACAAGGGAACCTCAAGGGACACGTGTTTATTTTTATTTTTCGGAAAACAACTTGAAAACAAATCAGAATTTAACAATGCTCACAGCAGAACTCATTAAGGGCAGACTTAAGGGTAGTCACATATAGTTTCCCAAGACAATTAACATTATCACTCATCTTAAAAGATGCCTAAAAATGACATATATTTTTACATTCAAGTGACAAATCCGTCTGGTGACAATGGGAATTATGATTCTTGTCCACTGAAAGAAGGGGGAAGTGCGGTGTTGTTACAGGACCACAAAATCCACAGAGGTTGGGGCAGATGTATGGGACAAGAAAACACTCGAACTTGTTTCTTGTCACTTGAATCCTGACGTTAACCAGTTAGTTATTATTGTTACTATGATAGGTTCTCCCACCTTAATGAAGTATTGATTGCTTTCCCTAAACCAAGTTGCTGTTGTGCGTGCTGTCACATTATAAAAAAGAATCATTTTGATTTGTGATGTTTATAAGACACACAAACACTGTCCTGTCAGCAGGGGCATCAGGGGGAAAAAAATCATTCTAGAGGGCATGGAAGCAGAGCAGCATGGAGGACTAAATAATAAGGAACATAAAAGTATCCTTCCAGTGAAATAACAAAAAAAGCATGTTGTGTGGCTCTAAATTGAGTTTTAATTTGTGGATAACTTTGACATCAACAGGGACATCAGTGGCAGAATTTTGAAGGCAGTATATGCTAATAATGCTTGTTTCGTTAACATCTAAATCGGTCATTTATCTAGCATCCACAGCCATGTGGAGCAAGATAAATGCAACTGCGGTTGGATTCGGCAGTTTCACTGCGTTATCCCATAACCCCATGGATAATTAATTCTAATGATACTTTTTATCTGCGAAACCCATCACGATAAACATCAATGCACAAAACTACTCATATGAATGTGCTATTGAGCGTAACACTGACCTTTCCGGACCCCCCGGACCTCCACAGACGTGTGTGAAAAACCCCCTGAACACTCACGCCAGCCTTTTCGTGTGCAGGGCAGATTTGATATTAGCGTGACAGGGGTATTTATAGAGCCTCACTCTCGCATCCTTTCTACACCATGAGCCCATTCCAGCCCAGACACTATTGGCAGCCCTGCTCACTCACTGGAAAAGCCATCATGTCAGCACACTGGCAGAAGATCGCATGTAGTGCTAACAGGTTTGGGGGCTGCGAGAAGGAGCCCAATGCAGTTCATTATGCAGTGACAATATACATTCCTTCTTTGATGCCTTATTGCACACCACCAAGACAATCTGTCTTAAAATGTCACTGTTTTTGATCTGTTTTTTTTTTTTAACTCAATCTAATAGAGACATTAGCTTTCACCACAGTCTGACATCTCAAGCTTCCATCAGCATACTTGCAGTTATTGGCTTATACATAGTGATGCAATCTTGAGAAATATTGAAGAAGTAGTGCAAAAAGCATTATGTACATGCAGATTTATTTTGGGCCTCCCTCCAGTTTCAATCACAACATTTCAGACTTGTCTTTGAGGGCATTATGGTATGAAATACCCACACGTATAATGAAGTTTAAATTATGTCTGCCATAAGCCAACACTTATTTTTAAAAGAGAATATTTAGTCATAAAGTAATCTTGGGTGATTTGAGCACCTTAGACTGCAAGTAAAGAGGTTCGTACAGTCACTATAATCCTATTGCAGTATATTTAAAAGCCAAGGACTGGTTCAAAAGCCAAGGACACTGGGAAACTTGTCTCCTCGTCCCTGGATTTAGCCATTAAGATCAGCACATCATCAGCCACACCAGCGGGGAGAATGAAATAAATCAGATAAATAAGTTAGAACACCCCCGAGCAGATGTTTACATAAACATTATGTACAAATACATTATGTATTGCCCAGTGCCCTCACTGCTCCAACAGAATTCTCCATTAGGTTTCCAGCGGTTCCTTTATAGTACAGCGATACGCTGCTTTGATCAGCCTATCAGAACAATTCCCTCTTTCATCTTGGGGAATATGATTTGGTTAAAGGGAGATTTTGGATCAAGGTTCAGCACGTCCCTTCCTCTTGTTTAGTATTCATGCTGAGTATGGTAATCTGGTGTTGCTTTACTAAAAGTCATTGGCAACATCAATTTCTTATTAATTCAGGGTGCAAATATTCAAGAGAAAAGCCGGAAAAGAACATAAGTCAGGAGTTGTACAGAAAAGAAACACAAAAATAATAAGAAATGAAAAATATGAATTTAAATTTGCTGTTGTCCTTTAATTTACAACTCAAAATTCTAACGTTTAATTTAATATTTTTCCAGAAACTGTGTCTCTTTTTACTATTGTTAAAGGCACAACAAGGTATTTCACAAATTTATCTTAAGAAAGGTTTGACGTATGAATGACTACAGCACCTGCTTTAACTATTACTCATACCATTAAAACAAATTCAATTTTTCTAAACGCTGTCAGATACTAAAAGAAAATATGAGGCAGTTTTTTTTTCATTATTCTAATTACTTGGGAACCAAAAAATGATTTTGGATTTTATTCTTGCCTTAGTTTTAACAAAAATCAACAGTTTGCCCTTGTAAAGAAAAGCAATTTTCCTGCACCAACAACAGAGGCTTAAGCTGTTGTGTTGATTCAAGAGGCTGTGACCTGAGGCCCTGATATAACAGTTAAGAACTGTGCAGTACAGACATCATTTTACAGCCTGGTATAAGATATGCTGCCATATGTGAGAGTTTCTTTGTCCTCTAGCAGAGAAAGAGAGAGAGGGGTATACATTGGGTCTTTCGAAGAGTAGGACTTTTGCTTTTTAACGTGAGGCCAATCAGAAGTCAGAAGATGAAAGATTTGATTGCATTAGTTTGATTTTTCTAACCAGCAGTTGCACAGGTGTTTTGCTAGCTGCAGTGTCTGAAATACAGTCGAACCACCAGCGTGCAAAGCTGCTGACCTTGAACTTTGACCTTTTCAATGTGTGTGCATGCTGTTTTTTGCATTTTTGTTGTAGTAAAAAGATATGAAAAGTTAGACTCCCAGTCCTGTGCTTGACACAGTTAATACAGTTCTATTCCGCTATTTTCTTTATTTTCTGTGGAAAACATCAATCTAACTTGGCGGCCCAAACTTGTTGTGGGCGCCATTGACTAAGTACAGCCTTAGCTCAAAGCTAAATTATTTAGCTAGCAAGTCCAGTTGATAAATGTTGGTGGTGCAGGTCAATACATTACAGGGATGTGTGGACCAACCCTTTGGTAGGATTTATTATGCATTGGGAAAGATAAAGGCCATTGATTGTCTCCAACAAGGTCACAAAAAGGTCATTTTCTCCACTGAAAGGGGTCTATCTCTTGTTGCAACAGCTTTAGGCCACATTTAGTGATGCCACACAATAAGGTTAATCAAATCAATGGGAAGAAACTATGAACTGTCTTACGTCTACCAAGGATACAGAGCGATAATGGGCTGTATTTGTATGAAGGGATATCTAACTTTTACATTATTCATAGGGCTGTGGAAAATGCAATGGTAGTGCTAATATAATATTGACCTAACCCCAACACTACATGAATGGCAATAGAGGCACAGCTTAACACACATACACACAAACCTACACACATCGTGGAAAGCCTTACTGGAACATATCTCTTCCTCTCTTGATCAATTCACATACTATACGTAATACTTGGAAACTCAATACAGCAGCTGGTCTTCCTAAAGGTCACTTGAGTGACTGGACACAGACAGAAACAGAGTTGTGTTCACAAAGAAACACGCTTCATCATCAGACATGAAAGTCACAAGATAAGATTGTTTTCTGTAAAGAAATGCTCAGAAGGGAGTTTTCTCTCTATTTGTGGCACTGTGTGGGCAGACTAGAATAAATGGAATTAAAACAGTGCTTGAATGGATTAATGGTTTATCAGCCCGCATTTAATGAAGATGTATGTGTGGCTGACTAAAAAATCACAGTCATCTCTTAAAGAAAGCAGCCAAGTATAAACTTAAAGCACAATCAGATTTGCATTTGAAGATTTTTTTTTCTAAGACTGGAGATAAAACATCAGTAAAATTGTCACAAAGAAAGAAAAATAAACATCAATCAGTCCTTAGTCAACCAGCAGAGAAGACTCCCCCAGTTTGAAGAGGACGAATATGTGGGGAACAAATGTCTCACTAAAATATTTATGTGCTGTAAATGAGACAAGCAAGAAGATATAAATAAAACACAATGACCACAAGCTGTGTAACCATCTTTCCACCCCAACATCCTTCATACCTGCAAACCTAAACCTTGCTGCATTTACATTCAATTACATACAAAGACTCTGCATACGAGACACGACTGCTCAAGCATGTCTTCTGAACCATTCCAAATCTGCAATTAGTATGTTTTGTTTCCACGTGTCATGCATCATTGGCCACCTATAATATATCCCAAGAGTCACTGCAAGAAACAGAAAAAAAGCTGTTGCCTGAATGCCCTATTGAGAAAGTGCATGTGTCATCGGGGAAACACAGCCCAGCTGAAGCATTCATGCCTCCAGTCCAGGGGAGATTTCTAAGCATTTTCATTGTTAGATACCATCAAAGCACTTTCGCTCCTTTCTACTTATAGTATATAAACATGACTTTGAAAAATACCCTGCAGTGGGAGAACAGCAGAGCCACTGTGGGTCCATGTTGCTTCATCAACAGAGATTTTAAAAGGCAGTGCAGAATTTCAATGGTGCTTCAAGGTTCTGCTAAAGGACAGGCTAGGGGAGTGGAGGAAAGGGGAGGGGGGGAGGACAGGTTATTATGGACTCTTGCAATACAGAGTGTTGACACCTCAACCTTTTAGGCTGAAGCTGGAGAGCAAGCGCTGCTGTCTTTCACCGAAAATCAACACCAAACAGCGTCGAGGGGTCAAACCACAATCCACTATACAACACTGTACGAAGCAGCTATTCTGATTCGTAAACCATATCCAAAAAACGAAGCAGGGCATTCATCTATGTCAAAGAAATATATGTGGTGTAAAAAGAAGATATAAAGAAATAAAACTGGCATCTCAAACTGCTGTCAATGGTCAGTAAAAGTACTAAAAGCCACAGCTAAGAGCATGAGAAACAGAGTGCTGCGTTAGACACATTAGCTATCTGTGCTGTACATTCATTCAAATAAGTTTCAGGTTCAGTGCTTTACAAGCTCTGACACATAAGGGATTAAACAAGCTGCATATTTTGAAGTACACTGGAAATTTTTAATGTAAAAATCACATCAATGTAATTTTTTTATTGAAAACTGTTTTACATCATTTGGACGGTTTATGTCTTCCATTAATATGGTTTCTCTTCTGGTCTTTGTAGTGAGAGTAGCAGCAGAGAGACAGACATACACTGCAATTTGTACTATGTAGAACCTGCGACTGCACAATCATTTCCCATGCAGCAACTCCATAAACTTTGCCTAGCAGACATATTTTTCAAATAAGCTGCACAGATCACTCATAGAAGATAGAAAAATGCACTAGTACAGAACATAATCAAAGGGGAGAGCGGAATAATAAAATAAACACCTCTCCCTGCTGTCACTCATCATTTCAGTGTCCACTTCCTTCAAAGTTTAGTATAATTCATTCCTCTCTGCAAAACTGCTTTGTCCTCAGCTGTGATTGGATATGCACTTATTCAGGAAATACATTTTTCGCAGAATTCGAGAGACTGCTGCAGGGAAGCTAAGTTTGAGACATTCAGGTGACTCGAGCAACACAGAGCAAAAGCACCAAGTGGATTCTGTCATTCCTGCCCTATGTATGACTTCAAAAAGAGAGGATCATTGGAAAATAACAGAATAAATGATCTGTCACGAGCGTTAGAACACAAACCCACTGAGAGCTTCCTTGTCCTGAAACTTGAAAAAGGTTTTAAAGAACTTGTTCAGTCCTGGACCTGGGACCTGTGGGACGGATCATTATGTCCTTGTCAGCTTTATTTTTCAAATTCAGACAGTTTTATTGATGTGTAAACATCTCGAAGAGAAAAGAGACTTCACATACTGCCCAGATGAACAAAGGGCTCAAGGACTTCCAACCAAAAGGACGTCTGAATCCTGCTGGACCAGGATCCTACAAGCTCCCTCAATGGGCAGCTTTGATAAGAGAAAACAATGAACTTATGGGGAATAACCTTTGATACTGTGAGTCACTGAAATACAAATATATAATCCAAAAGGTCAAGGCGACCTATGCAAGAGTAATGTCACAAAGTTAAGATACATTTCAGCTATAGCACTGAAAACAGGGCAAAAACCTTATATTGACAAGATTCAAAAAAGAATTTTGCCCTTGCAGGACTGCAGATATAGTCATGCATGCTATGCATACACACTTACATTATTTAAGTTTGTTGATTTGTTATGTCAATCTATACTGAGAAAATGGTGCTTTAAAATGATTCTATTTGGTTTACTTTTAAAAATGAAACATATTTGATCTACACTATAAATTTGAGAAATAGAAATTGACTCTCAGATTTGAGACAGGACTCAAATCTGATTTGATGCAAACACCTTTTTAGTTAGTCGCTATTGCTTTCAGATATAATAGCCAGGTTTTAGACAAGAGCAAATGACAGCCCAGTCAGCTGTGCATCCAGTCATGTCAGCCTGCCAAATGCTCAGGTTTCTTGTCTGCAATTTTTATAAATGCCTAACACATGCAGTAGGACAGCTAAAAATAAAAGTTTAAGATGGACAGTGTGTAACACAGATTTCCCTGCGACTGCAAAGAACTGCAAACATCAGCTTAACAGCTTGTTTGGTTGAGCAAAAAATAAATAAAAAAGTAAAAAGTTAAATGATGGATAAATGCAAGAAGTTCCTTGCATTTTAAACTTGTCCCTGCTGCTTACAAACAAGGTCAATGATAGCCCTAGTTCTAGTTCTCCGGCTTTGACAATGAGAGAGGGTTTAATCAGATGAAGGCCTAATGTAGCAGGGCTATAGAGGCACAGCCATGCCTGGAGCTGTCCATCAAATAGAAGAGGGCATGATGGGCTGGGATCCAAACAGGTCCACAGAGAATCCCAGCCTGCTGTTGTTGCTGGCTCCTCATTCTCAAGGACCTTTAGAGATCAAAGACCAACACACAACAAGAGAGTCGGCAAGAGAGAGACGGAGATAGCAAGAGATGGACCAAAGAAAGCGAGTAGGGTAAGCAGGAAGGATGCTATGAATCAGAAGAACCCATGTGGCCTTCCACTGATTACCCAAACACCAGGCCTCCTACTGAGTCCAAAGAACAGTCAAAGGGATTTCCTGGAGAAAGTCTGTGAAACATCCACTCATAGGCAAGCCAGCCTCCTCCATCCGGTACCAGATGAAGTATCTTCCGACCTCAGCTCAATCTGAACATGTTACATTTTGTAGTTTGAAAACGATGTGCTCCTTTGATATTCCAAAAAAAGATCCTCTTTCCTCTGAGGAATAGTCGAAGTAGCCTCTCTCCCTGCTTTCACTCTCTCAACAAAAATAAAAAGATACATGGTGTGCTTCTGCCGTCCGGCGCTCTTGTTTAACCTTGGCGAAATACAAAATGGGACAAGCAGTAGAGCCGAACAAATACTAAGGTACATGAAGCGTTACGAAACAACTTAGAACATCTAAAAATGGACAACAAAAATATAACTGAAAGGGCAAGCCGCCTAAATATGAGCTCAGCCCAATTTCACTGGAGATATCCACAAGGAGTTAGTGTTTGTCTAGATGGATGTACTCCATCAGAGCGATCCAGCATGGTGTGCTTAAATGGTATGTCCAATTCCGTGAATAAAATATAAGTATTAGGGACAGTCTCCAATCAAAAAACTACTGCCTTTAAATAAATACAGCATTTATATAAGGTTCATAGTTAATCTTAGAAACACATTTACATAATAAAAAGAACCTTGTTGTGAATGTGTAGATTACATTTTTTTTAAAGAGATTTTGATAGTGAATACTGACTTAGAAAGTATGGTTGGAAGTTGAATATTAATACTGAATTTGTTGAATATTATTTAGTGTTAAATAATATTGAATTCTGTAACTGCACGGTTTCCTTTTAGCATTCTGAGGAAGATAAAATGAACTAAGTAGATGAATACAAATATTAACCTTGATATTTATGGACTCAAGGCCTAGTCAAAAAGTCTTCTTGCAATTGTTTTCATCCTTAATACTTAATAACCTCTGTAAAAATGTTTAGATATATTTTTGACATGATTTTTGAACTGTTGACATGTTTCAGAAGTTCACTGCAGAATTACTTCTGTTTGAAGAGGATAGAATTTAGACCTGCACTGAATAACATTTGTCTTCCTCATCTGGCAGTGAGAATAATTACCCAAATGCTGGTGACGCATACTTTTGTATCGTTTTTCCACTTTACTTCTGGTTGCTGTAGATTGCTCTGTCTACGGTAGCTCCCCTCTTCAGCTCTATCCAACCAATCATAGCTGGTTCATGCAAAATGTATCGCTACAGAGGGAATCTCACCACAGACACCAGATTTAAAAGTCCAGTATTCTGCAAAATACTGACAGATTTGCCTGGCGCTTGTGTGAGGCTGTATGGTATGGGATTGAATGTAACAGATGTTTCACTTTATGTAAAAGACCCACACTCCAGCTTTAAGGTAACATGCACCTCATTGTCAGTGCATTTGTAAATAAGTGGAATTTGTCCACGCAAAAATACTATCATAAAATTTAGCATAAAAATGTGGTGTAATGACATTTCTTCAGGTCCATGTCTGTATTGTCACTTTATTCATCAAATGGTCAAGCCCAAATCGTGGCTAAGGGAATGGTAACCGTGTTAATGTTTGTCTATAATTTGGGTTTCATGAGGTCACAATTAAAAAATGTTGGAAGAGAAAGTAACTAATGAAGATGGATTTATTATTTTAATAACATTGAGGTCTATGGAACCACAAAAAAGGGTTAAACAACAGTTTTAGTATGTTAAAGGATATTTATGTGTTTTGTAATGTCAAAACAAAATGTATCCAATGTGTGGCATCATTTTAGTAAGGCAAACTTTTGATAGATAATTATAACTTGTCCTTGACTGAACAACATTACTTGTCCTTTCTGTATGTGACTGGAGTAGCTCTACAGTAGTGATGAAAATGGGAAACACAAAGTGTGTGTGTCTGTATAAGGGGTAGTTTTACACATCTCTGCAGACATAAATGTGTGACGTCAATGTTTACAAACACATGCTAGAATTATAGGTGCCACTTTAATCATAGTAAGAGCCTCTTTTGGAGCAAAGCAGCCCTTTTTTCTGCACTGGCTGCACTAAAAATGAAAAGATGTTTCACTGATAAGGAGGTAAGTGCAGAAAAAAATTACCATTAAAAAAGAGACTGGAGAGGAGTCAAAGTCATCTATTATTTCAAAATGAATGTGGAAACATATGTCTCTCATTAGGTGTTATGAGGGGATGAATTCACATGAATAAGCATTTAGTGAGCCAGTCAGGGGACATAGCGTAAGTACAGATGCTCCATTGTATATTTCTTTGTATTGTGCCTATGGTAATTGTTCAGATTGCTGCTGCCTTGTATTCTGGAGTCAGGTGGAAAACTTTATTCTCTACAAAGACTACTTAACCTTAGATTCAAAAAACTTCAACTGTGTCTTTTCTGTCTTTAAAAAAACGATGTTTTCTAAGACTATGATGTCAGCCTGTAAAATTTCATTGTTCAGGCGGTGGTCCCAAAGCATTAAGTACACTCACTGAACAATATAGCACTGGTCATGAACAATACTTTATCTGAAGCAATATGCGTATGTGTAATGAGTATGAGTATATAAGTAATTTTATAGCTTACCAGTTGCAGTAGCTGCCTTCTGGTACGCTGCAATCTCCTGATACACTTCTGACAGGATGTTAAACCACATTTTTGTGTTCCACAGGGTACACATGGCAAGAATAAAGCTGGCATTAATTTTGTTTGCAGTCTCTCTCCATGCATCTTATTTGTCTACTCTTGTCAATGTGCTACTAAATGTCCCTTTTATTATTTGTTTTCTCTGATGTACATCCTCTGTGAGCAGCTGATTTTTCTCTAGTTCCAGTTCAGCTCCAGTTTGGTTTTCTTTTTGTTTCAATTTTGGTCAATTTGCTTTAATTTTGTCTCTATTTAAATGGTTAGAGGCTGCTTGTTGTTAATTTCATATCAGTTAATTGCTGCTGGAGATATAAAAAAAAATCTGGGAAATTAGATTGTTTTCATGCAATATAGATGCTTTTTCTTAATATGATATTATTTGAGAAATGTCAGGATTTTTTTTTAAAAAAGAATAAACACAGTTCCTCTAAATGGTTGGAGCTTTTGAATCCTAAATAGGAGACAGGCTCTTTTTCTATCTCAAGAAAGTTTTTGTCTATAATTTATAATGAATCTCCAGCCCAGTTATCCACCTTAATTAGTGAAAGTGGAAGAATACTGTTCTGGCCAATCTTTCCATCTGGTGTTGAGTTTAGACATGTTGAATAAACCGCCAGTGGAAAAACATATGATATTGTATACAAAGATTCAGTTAAACTCATCAGTGCGTGGCAATGCACTTAAAAGTTCGAAGGTTAGATTCTTAGATTAAAGAGAGGATCATGGTAGTGAATATGATAACACCCCTGCCATTCAATCCTCATGGCTGGTAGGGATTCACTCATGTGAACGCCTACTGTCTATGGGACAATATAACAGTTTATTGAAGCGTAGATGTGCACGTCCAATGCAGAACTCATTTTCCTTTATCTAGTAAATAAACTTAAACTCCATTACAAAATGGTTCTGCGCAAAAAAACCCTGACCCAGCAATTCGGAGAGAAAGGTAGAAATCTTTCTGTCTATACCTGAATAGCTTTGCAGCTCAGTGAACACATGAGGGAAAAGGGAAAGAGACAGAAGATAAGAGAAAAGGAGGGAAACCAGAGGAAGAGAGAGATAGAAAGAAATCGAAGACACAAGCTGGGTTCAATTTAGAGGCTTCCCACAGGAGGTGGAGTGACCTGTATCTGCTACAATAGAGGTCATGCAATTTTGAGTGGATACCCCTGTCTTCAGAGGATACTGAGGACCCCTGCCTTGATGTGCACATCCAGAGGAAAAAAGCAAAGGGTTCCTGTAGCATGCAGGACCCCCTGAATGACCTGACTGGTGGGTTCCTATTACAATTGCCTCACTACACCGTAGCCTCGCAATTGACACCTCACAGTACGCAACAACACTAGCAATCAGTAAAGCTATCAAGCTCACAGGAAGTTACTATGAAGTCAGCCATCCAAAGAAACTCTACCAGTTTCGTATATTCCTGTCTTCTACTTTCATCAGACAAATGTGATGAAAAAGCACCAAGAAATATATTATTTAGTAAACTGTAATTGAGTGGAAACTACAGCAGATGAAAGTATACGATCATTCCATGCAAACTCAACACAGAGACATAAATTAGCCTGGGTGTTTCTATTGAAAACACTTTGAAAAGAAATAGCGAAAACTTGACATACTGCAACACTGGCTGAATAACTGTGCTCCCTGAGCAGCCAGAATAAATTGTGCAGGCATTTTGCCATCTAAACCTCAACTGAGTAGTTCAATGAAGAGCTGATATAAATAAACCTGAGCCTTGGTTCAAAAAGATTGTCACAAATTCTCACCTGCTCCAACTCTCATATGTAATCAGTACCTGTTACGGAGAAACATTACATCTAATCCAGAAAACACTAACAAAAAAAAAAAAAAAAAAAGGAAAGCAACAGCAAACAAACAAACAGATAGATGGACAAACATGACCTTTAATTTCCTCTGATTGCCTAAGAGAAGCTAATGAACATTTCTGTAAACATTTGCAATTGGTGGGAGCCATTTTAATTACTCTCATCAGAGAAAGCCCTGCATGGCAAGAAGCTCAAATGAAGATAAACATTTAATCAAGCATGACCTTGTGTTCAATTAGGTGAATGTCCATAAAACAACACTGACAGTTCGATGTAATGACAGAAATGTATCAGAACTCACAATACCTGGTAATTTGACCAGGGTAGTCAAATCTCTCTACAAGCCAGTCCTAATCCATAGGAGAAAGCTTTTATCCACCCACTGTTTTAATGAGGTCAGGATATCCTAAAGGGGATGCTACAGCTTTTGCACTTGAAGTTTCAAGCCAAAGTCTTAGGTCTGCAATACGCTCCAAACAAAATAAAATTTGTTTTGTTCGTAAAGGTCGAGCTGGTGTTGAACACAGTGCTATGAATAAATGCAGGCACACTCACTAGAACTTGAGGTCTGTCTATTTAAAATACAAAATGGAGGTGGGTGCCCAGGGTTCCCACAGCGTTTGAAGTGGAGGTACCACACTGCCTGAAATAAAGAGTTTTTCCACTAATGTCAGAGAAAATGATTCTGTGTTTAGGAAATCTATATTTAGGCTTGTTAAATTTCATGTAAAATGAGCAAACATCACATATTCACTGGGACAAATTCCTGTTTAAATTATCATCTAGTAACTATATTAATGACAATAACAACAATGAGTTATTTCAAGAGCATTTTGATTCAGATCAGCGCCATGTGTTTGCTTTGCAGTGAATAATTAGAGTACAGCACTTTGCCGTTTAAAGTTTGTATTGACCAGCTGTATTTGATTCGTCAATGGGTGTGATTTAATGGGGGCATCGCCTACCACCTCCACTAACCAAATTCCTGGAGGAAACTATGCTGCAGTTGCAGCATGACACAGTCAGAGAAGATAGTAGCGTGAAGTATTAAGATTAATAAAAACACAAAGGCACATGTGACAGTTGAACACGGTTAAAAAATAAATCTGCAAACAGTTCCAACAAGTTTGGATTACCAGTCTGACCATACTGCAGTAAATTAAACCAAAACTAAAGTTTTGTTTTGGCCATGAAACTGACCCACCGCCCACACACCCTAAACACTAATTTAGCTTTCAGGCATGCTGGGGACTAAGAAAAGTAAAAAATTTGGTTGTGGAATTATTTTCCAACAGGCTACTGATACCACAGTGAACTGAAATGAAGGAGGTTTTTCAATAGCTAAGAAAGACCCTTTCAATGCTAGATATCCATAATACATACATATGTGAGATGCAGGCCCATTGTTGTGTTATCCTTTTATGTTTAAAATTACAATATTTTACAATGGAGAAAAGAATCACTACCATTAAAGACCAGCTGAATTAAGAAAAAAAATTAATTTCCCCTCTCTAATTGTATTCAAACAAGTGTAAAATCACAACAGCAGGATCCAAGATACCACAGTGGCATGGAGGGGGTTAACACAAATTATGTTTTAGTCAGAGATAAGGAGTGAATGGTTACACCGCACTGCATCCAATTGTGCTTGTGATTATAGCACCTATCTTATGGTGTTACTGACAGTCCATCCGATATCAGTGTTAATTTCATTTGTTGTGGTTTTTGATCACTGCTTCCCTGCCTGTTCCACCCGCTGCCCGGTGAGTCCACTTAGTGTTTCTACTGGTTCTCCGGCTCTGTCTTGAGCGGTGGCGTATTGCATGTGGGCACCATGCTGTGCTGCTGCTGGCAACAGCGTGAGGCAGAAGAGGATTATTCCTGACGACAGGGGCATTAAATGTGTAGCAGGCCGGTGGAGGCCTGAGCTGATGCTCTCTTGTCTGTTTTGGTTCAGCACCAGTTCAGAAGCAGTCCCCTCTAAGCTGAGTGGGAGCTCACAGTACTCAGAGCGTTGTGCCGTTCATTAAAGGCTGAGGGTGTCACACCAGCTTAGACCCAGTGTCCTCTCTCAACCAAGGCTTCAGCTGTACTCTTCTGCCTCTGCTTTTCAACACTGAGTGACTGGGAATGTAGTCACTTTACTGCAATTGGCAAATTTTCTCTATTTGTCAATGCTTTATAAGGACACACTTGAACCACGTGGTAAAAGTCAGAAAGGTTTATGTCTACAAGGAGGCTAACACCGATGGGTCTAATCTAGCACGTTGTGGCGTACAAAATATTACTCACTCTAGCCCTCAAAACTCACATAACAAGTCATAAATGCTGTCATTGAGACTCTGTGGCTATAAGAGCTGCTCCAGAAGTACGTAGTTAAAGGGTAAAGTCAGACTACACAGGAAAAAAGTCAAGCCAAAATAAAATCAGCTCCTGTCATTGACTGGTGGTTTTCCAACAGACGACACACTTGCTTTGAATCCCATGATAATACACAAGCTGAATCAGAACTCTAAAGTGAACCAAAGACCACAAAGTCCATCTTGAAAATAGCCCTGGTAAAATTGCAATTCTCCAGCACAACTCAAGTCCTGCAACCTTCATGCCAGCATAACCAAACATCAGGCTGACTCTCTTTGATCTTGAAAGGGATATAAGCCTAAAGCCCTTCCTGTGTGAGATGTCCTTCTTTAAAAAGATTCTAATCTCAACCGAAATGTCTAGCAAAATAGAGGTCATCGTGCCAGAGCACCGAGCAGACAATAGCAGTTGGTTGCAGACCTGAGAGGAATTCTGTGAAGATTTGTTCCTATGTGTCTCACATGAGAGGCACGGTGACATCAATGGCTGAAAGAGCAGTTACACAAACAAGGTAAATATAGAATCCTGGGAAGTATTTCTATTTTCTTCTACAACTTGCTCACTATAAAGTGCGCTATCATCTTGTCTTATTTTGACAGGTGAGAAATCACAGAAATGTCACTGATTACCGCAACAGAAAAATTTCATTTCAATCATGACCTCCTTTCGTATTTCTTTCACCAAAACCTTGTTTTTTTTCAAGTGCTGCCAGGTACTTTTCTCCCATTGATAATTTGAAGGCTGGTAGCATATCCGTACCTTGCACGCTACTCGTGATTCACTGATGACAGTACCATTCAACCTTCTAAACTCCCATCCTCTCCCTTGAATTTTGATTCGATTGGTTTATCTAATTTTCCAGTAAATGCTTGAAATGTGTTCCTGCACACCTTCTTCTCATGAAACTGCACGGGGGAATCATGAGAACGATAGAAATTAATAGTTCTGCTTTAGCTTTGCTTTACCACACCAGTATCACTACAGCCCCCACTCACTCTCCCTCCAGTTTTAAAGTTTCCAAGCAGCAAGCTGCGTCTTTAGTCGTTTCCACAAATTCATAAATGAAACGGAAACAGAAGCAAATAATGCACAAGTGAAGTGAAAAGTGGAGAACAAATGAGAAGATCTGTGAATTATAATGTGTAAAAAAAAAAAAAAAAACATGAACTGTTCAGTTTCCAGATGAACAAACAGACAATATGCTGGACTATTATTATTATTATTATTATTATTAGTAGTAGTAGTAGTAGTAGTAGTAGTAGTAGTAGTAGTAGTAGTAGTAGTATTGTGTAACACAATACAGTGCAAAAGTAAAAATTTCTATAATCTTCACATTATTTTCCTCATTAACTGTTTGGTCTAAAAAAAAAAAAAAAAAAAAACATAAAAAAGAGCGGAAATTGTTTACTGCAATTGAGGAGAGCCCAGTGTGGCCTTTCACAATAGTGCACAACCCAAAGATATAATTAATGCTGAGATTGAACAATTAATATCTGAAAATTGAAAACCAGACAAATAGTTGCTTAATGATGACACAGTTACTCAATAATGAACTAATTTCTGACAATTGATTGATCATTGTATTATTGCAGGTTTGAATATTTCTCACAGTTAAATGAATCTCTAATACTCCTGCTGAAAACGGCATGTTAGACTACCTGAAGGCCTAACGCATCAGCAAATAGTGTCAGATATGAAGTAGTCAAGCTTTGTGTCTATAGTATATGTTACGTAACAGTTGCTCAAATGAACATTAGCAGCCAACCGAGTAGACTATTCAGATTCCTTAAACATAGAAAATGGGAAATTAGTGCATTAAGCATGCCGAGCCAGTGCCAGAAATATGCACAGAATTGATGAGGTGTCACTTTCACTGAGAGTCACACAATGGCACCGACAAGAGCTTCTCTGATCCCTCCCTTCCTGCCTGTCTTCCACCAATGAGGCACAAACACTCTGATTTGCATGGTCTGCACAAAAAAGAAACGTCCTTGATTTTAGGAAAGGTTGCCTCACTCTCTTCAGCCCCGGAAAACACTATTGGCATGCATACCACAACACCAAGACAACCGTCTTTTTTACTAATTCTTTTTTTTTTTTTTTTTTTTTTTTTTTACCGTTTTCCTGTCAGCCAAACATCCACAGAAAAAATTGCAGCTCTGTAACATAACATGGTGTGTTTTTTCATGAAATATGTCTGTTATGATTTAATTTGGTAATAAATGATAAGACATGCTAACAACTGTGGCCGACAGCATTCCCGAGCAAATGCTTAGACATACATTTTGAGATCAATTTCAAAGCCATGTTAATTAATTTAGACTGCTTGCAGCACAATGCAGGTCAAACAGGGCAAACAAGTTACAACATCAGCCAATTAGAAACACACAAGCGTTATACATTTTTTCCTATAGAGTACAGCTTGTGAGCACAGATATGACAGATAGAGACTTAAATGAAGAGTGCTTTACAGTATATGCTTTTCTTTTACTGCATTAATTAGCACTGTTATTTTGACGACTACAAGTCTTTACCACAGTTATGTTAATTCCCTCAATTATTTTCTAAAATATACTGACTTCACAAAATCCCTGTGTAAAATACTATTTAACTGCATGTCACTGACAGATTGTCTTTTTGAATATCCTGTTTCTTAGAAACGAGGCTGTCTGGTGCCTTATCATCTGGTTGTTTTTCAGTCAATTAACTTTCATCACTGCAGATGACTATATTTATATGGTCACAATTTGTTAATCAAAAGCATGGATGGTTGATTTTTGCATATTGGTTTTAAGATTTGTCATGGAGTGTATTTAGGTCTAATTACTACCAGTTATTCTCTGAAAAGAAGAACCAGTTTTTCATCTATCAATAGTGCAAAATGATAAATTCATCAACCTATCCCCTGAGAAAGAGAGCAGGCTGACAAATGAGTTCTGAGGCAAATGAAGCAACACAAGTCCCTGTTAGGGAAATACAGTGTAACATATTCAAGACTTAAATGCTTTGGTCTATGCCTTAAAATAATCCTACAACAAATCAGTTACTATGTCAGGTCTTTCCAGAAATACAACTTATTTCCTCTTGTATTTTGGAATGAACTCCAAAATGTGTCAAAGTTAGTTTGAATTTAAAAAGTTAAACAAAATACCAGCAGAAATCAAATCAGATTGCTGTGTCTAAATCTTGATCTGCCACAGGCTTGTGGGAGGCACATATTAAGACTGAGACAGCAGAAGCTAATGAGAAACTTTCCAAGAGATTTGAAACTCCTGTATACAACATATTTTTGTACATGTGTATCTTGATTTCTTTTGGTAAAGAAAACAAAGGCCATCTGTGACATCTTACACAAGTGTAACATTTTTATGTGGAAAAACCCCCCCCCAAAAAAACGGTTTGTTATTTTTCCCTAATGTGATGCAAACATGAAATGCGAGACACCTTGTGCCTTCACAATGCCACTGCTAAACACTATTTATGTTTACACCGGGAGCCCCTCATAATGCTAAATTCAGCAGGAGTGAAGTATTGTGTATAAAACTCGATGTGCAATTGACATTAGCCTATGATTTATGCCAAACAGAGCTTACTTGCTGAATGAGAACTGCCAAGTTTATAATAAACACTCCCCAAAATACAAGACATTTAACAATTGTCTCAGTTTCAACATGTGGATAGCTGGTGTGAATGTTTGTCGACTGTCTAGTTTGTGCTCATATCCCACCACAGAGCATATGGTATGACAATTAAATGTCAGGCAATCCATGCAGAGCACAGATAGCAATGAATTATCCATGTTGGGGAAAGACTCTGTAATGCAGCTAAAAGAAACCATCAGAGGAAGCAGTGGGTTTGTATAAGACAATCCATTTCAAAATCATTTCACTGAACATGATTGCAAAGGTAGATATGCTCAGCGATATGTCTGACGGTGTACTCTAAATGTAATAAATAATATATCTAAAACCTAATGAGAAATATAAAAAAAAAGAATAATAAAACCTTTAATACATTTGAAACAGATATGATGAATTGTGCAACTGATGTAATCTGAACAGGGAACACAAGAGCATAAACCAAACCTAATATATTTAAATGCATTAACTATGGCACAGGCTCAGTGTTATCATATGATCTATTTTAACATATGGCATCTGTGAGTAGTGAGGAAAAAGGTTTTCTGTTCTGAGAGGATATTTTGGTGGAATGGGGAACCTCACACAGTAGCAGTGATGTTGTTTTGAAGAGAGTTCACATGACTTATGAATCTGTCTGAAAAGGGCCTGAGAGAACAGCGTGTCTTTTGGACGGGTATCTGTGTAAAAAGATGGATTTAGGAGAAAGAGGCATGATAAGGAGTGGTGTCCTTACCTCATTAGTGTTCCACCGGTGTCTCTCCTTTGGCAGCGAGGTGCATTTTGGTAGACATTCAAGCAGCTTCTTGGGCAGGTATATTTTCAAATGTCCATGTTCATCTACAACAAGAGCAAGACAAAAAAGAATATTTAGCACAGGCTTTCATACCTTATTGACTCGCTCGTCTCCCTCTTTATCAGTCTATCAGTCTCTCTGCAGCAAAACGCTGACTGCAAAATAACTATCCCCAACTGAATTAGGAAATTAATTTAAGAATAGGGTATTGCATACATTTTACTTTGTGGTCGGCTAAATTATTTTACTGTGAAATGTATTCTATCAGGGGAGTTCACCAGACATTTTTTACTGTCAACTTGTAAAGGCTGTGTCTATTCATTATTTAGACACAATAAACACCCTTGAGTGATTTTATAGTGCATGGAGATTTAGTACGGGAATCTGTGTGCGGCACAAAAGAATGTGGTGTATTATTCAGAGAAATAATTACAATTACTAGGCCCCAATGCTTAAATCAGAATGAACGTATTTCAATCTATAATTTACATTTCACATTCAGTTCACAAGAATTATAAAACAGTAATGTTTAAAGACCTGCTTTTACATGAATGCATTCAAATGTTCATTTCAGTTCATTGCTTTCTTCTTGGTCAAATATGCATAAAATATGGTTTAAGTGTGAGCAAATTATATTTGTATAGGAGGAAAAAAACATGTTGAATTCACAATACCATGAAGAATTCTATTACAATCTTGGTGTGTTTCTTTAATCAGAGCATGAGATAGAAACTTATGTGTCAATAATTTCAGCAACTTACAAACAAATTGTGGACACTCTAAGCAAGGATGATGCAATTCACAATTAGTAGAAACACAAAAAGCAGTGATTGTCAATTATAGTGAGATGGCAGGGGAACCTAAGGTAGGAGACGATGCTACAGCAAAAGTAAACAATAAAGTAATACCAAGTGGAACAAAATCTAAAAATTCTATATGGAAAAAAAGGTGTCAGACTGTGTCACTGAGGGCATATTTATGCATCAAGAAAGAACAAGGTAACAATATGAGGTTTTTTGTCTCTATAGCTGCCAGTAAAGTTTGTACTCTTCCTGTCCCCTATTCTCACAGACTGTAAGCTTTTAATCTTTTTTTTATACTTTCACTACTTCACTTCTGATGAATTTAAAGACTGTAACACAGCAGATCTTGGGTGTGGAGTTAGTTAATCTAAGTAATGTTCTACCATGTAAAAAATAAATATATTATTCAGCTTTAATGTGTGTAAATTGAATGTAAATAAATTCACTAAAGGTAATGCAAAATACTGAATTTGTATGTAATGCAATATAGCTTGAAAATAATTCAACAACAAAACAAATAGCACAGACTGTGCTTTTTTTACATTCATATAACTGTGGGTTAGGGGAAAATGGGAAAGTAAAGGGAGAGACAGAAAAAGCCTGAGTATGAGTGCTGACTATGGTTCCCTGGGGTAGATGATATCAGTGGTTGACTGTAAAAAAAGAGAGAAAAAGTTCAACCAAAGCAAAATACCAATAAGCCAATACAAATAATCCTGTAGTGCACTTCATTATGAGGGTATACAAAGAGTTTCTGTAGGTTACCTTCTGTATATCACACATAGAGTACAGTGCTACAGCCCAAAAACCTCCAGATGGAAAATTCAACACAGCTGATCCACAGAGATGAAGCTGGCTCAAAGCCCCTAAGTGTAATGAGTAAGGTGGAACGTCACTGCTCCCACAGGAATGTAAGAGTAGCTCTGTCGTATCTGCTACATCCGTCTGTACCTATAATGCTACATGTAGTTTTATATGAGCTGCACAGGTATCTGTAATTATTTGCTTCGCCCAATTAAGAATCACATACAGCATCTGCTCCTTGGTACAGCCACAGCGTTTTCACTGACAAAACTGGGAAACGTTGCGACTGAATGATCAGCGAGCTACCAAAGAGAAAGGGGGAGCTGTGTCCACGTGCAGACTATTTATTATGCAGCACCGACTTAAAATTTAATCAAGAAACAAATAAAAAGTGACAGCAGATGCACAGTGGCTTCATGGGGTCAGTACAAAGTCTTAGCCATCTCCTATCATACAACATGTGCTCTGAAGATTTGCTCTTTGCAACTGACAGACAGCAATAACAGCAAATACATATGGTTAGTCTGTCTGTGCACAGATTATTCAGGATTTAATGCTACCCTCTGGCACATCCTCCTATGACACCATCAACACCAGTCTCAAGTGTGTTGAGGATTTTCTTACCGAGAGAGCAGAGATAGAAATCTACTGCAGGAGGATATGCCTACTCAATCTGCTGGCAGGCTAAAATATTTGGGATGAGCACAACAAAGAGGGTCTTGACGAATGTAATAAAATCTCTTCGGTGGTTTTAATCGTTTCATAACCTTAAACTTATACTGGTCTTTGCACAACATGTTTGTGTGCAAAGTACTTTTTGGCTCTACAACTCACTGCCACGGACCGCTGAATTATGCAAAATACGTCTCAGTTCAGTACGCTGTGCACAATAAAAGGTGACACAACTGCAACATAACTGCATTTTACTTTGAAATGCCAGTCTTGTATTTGTCAGCTAACAACCCCTCAAGCAATAAAGCAACCAATGTAAACCCTGCAGGACTAACAAGGTGTTAACTGAGTTTCTTCTAATCCCTTAACCTTACATGGATACTTTTTAAATCAGGTTACAACCAAAACCGGAGAATGATTAGATTACTAATGCATATAAAAACATTCTGAAGGTGAAAGAAGCTCAGCGTATATATTCAGGTGTTGTTTTTGCAGTAGTGCCATAGTATGCAATAACATACAGCCATTACATTAAGCAAATGTATTTTCACAAAAATCTGTGTTATTATTCCCTTTAAAACTGTTTACAGTGGTTCACTTTTTATATGTTGTTTATTATTTTACATCTATGGACTAGACACACAGTGCACTCAGCATAGTCTCTCCAGCACATTGCATTTGATATGAAGCAAAAACTGTGGGTTTAAAGTGCTGACTTTCAGTATTTGATAATCTGTGCAATGTTCCTGACTGGCCAAGTCAGTCAGCTGACCTCAGTCCAACTGAGCATGTGTTTCACTTGCTGAAGACCAGACTGAAGGCAAAAAGCCCCCAAAACAAGCAAGAAATGAGCATGGCTGCAGTACAGGCCTGGCACACTACGGCCAGGGAACATGCCAAGTATCTGTTGATGTCTATGGATCGTGTATTTCAGACAGTCATTGATGGCAAGGGATTTGCAAACAAATATTTAACAGCATATCATGAGCCAAGTCATGAAATATAGAAATTTTGATATCTGAAGTTTAACAGTATACCTATGCCATGCGGTTTCACAATGTCCTCCAAAGTCAGATATTCTAAAATCAGCAGCTTCAGTGTAATGGATAAAGTACTTGTGTTGCATTTATTTGATATGTATGTGAGGTCATTGTTATTTAGTCCAGACAGACTGGTGTCAATGTTTACTTTTGCTGCTAAATTATCAGAAAACTGTGCAGAGAAACAAGGTCTTTAGTCTGGTAACTGTTGTTAACAGAAGGTCTATAAACAGTACAGGCCTTACAGTAAATTACCATCAGATTATACAGAGGGCCACTGTGTTCAAGGTTTTATCTATCTCAGATATGGATGACTGTATTTCAGGCTAACTACTGTCATGTCTCAAAAACTGTGCTGTGCTTCTTGCTGTTAAATAAACCATGTGCTTTAGATGTGGCACTTCGTCAGATGTTCAGTGGCCTTCTCTAATCTGAGTCCTTGTCTAACTTGAAAGGGGCCTTGTTTTCACACTAGAACGTTTCTTACAAGCCTCTCAAAGCACACAAAGTGAACTCAACATAACTGAGGTTTCCTTTCTACAGCACTGCACTCTCATAACTCTAAACTGTTTTGTTCAGTCAGCCGCTATTTATCCACACTAATAATATTTGAGCTACTGTATGTCTTCTGTTCCTTCCACGGGGCATTTCCACCAGTGTGAATGGGGAACTGTGAGCGTTCCAGCAAAGTGTTGCTCACTAATTAAAGATCTGTCCACTGTGGAATTGAAATCCACATATACTGTAGTTTGTGCATCAGCTAAATGCAGTCCCAAGGGGAACAGCTTGGACACCAAAGTTGGAATAAGTTTATAGAGTACAGACAAGCGCTTCCTAATCAAATTGTCTGATTTGATCAGTGCATAAGCAACAAATTACCCACAAAAGAAGTCGCTCTGAAAATGTAAATTTGCTTTTTTACTTAACCAGAAGCTGATCAAAGCCTGAAAAGAATTCTGCTTCTTTGCATTTCCAGTTGATTCTCCTGTAAGGTTTAATATTTATTTTGGAGTCTAAACTGCAGGCTTAATGACTACTTGTACATTAGCCAAGAGAGGGATACACAGAAAACTACTATTTGGTTGTAAAACACTAAAGTGCAAGACAGGCTGATACCAGAGCTTGTTACATGAGAGGATGTGCTGAGCTGAGCTGGCACACTGGAGCCAATTACATTCTAGGTCTTGATGAGCGAGCTCACATACAAAAGGCTAAACAGGGAGAGGAACTCTTTTCAATACAGAGACTAGAGGTCTGCAGCTTTCATGTTGCCATCACAGGCCATGTGTGTGCTGAGCAGTGGCAGCCTGTGAACGCCTCTTCATAATTCACATCACCCTCTGCCGAATGATTATAAAGATATATATTTTTCAGTGCTGATGTTTGGATTATCACTGATCCTGGCTGCTAAGCAAACACTTGGGCCGAATTTAAGGGTATCTGTCATGCTGGCTTGCTCCAGCCCCACCCTAGAGATGAGAGCGAGGGTCATGAGACTGGAAAGGCTGACAAAAACAAATCTTTAATCAATATCTGAGCCCTGAACGCAAAACCTTCTCTCTTCCGTCTCTGTCTCAGAGCGCTCTGGGAGTGACAGTTTTTCTTTTTAATCTGTGCCCACATTGTGGAGAAATTGCAAGCTAATGTTTTGGCTATAGATCATTCAACAAATCGCTGCTGGCGGTGCATATCCAAAGTAACTGTTTGAATGCAAACATTTTCCACAACAGTTCAGTGGCTAATATGGCTTATGGATGTCAGGAGAAGTGTAACAGTACCTGCTCTTTTGTAGCTATACCTAAAACACGTGGGAGGAGAATCACAGAGGAACAAACAGTCGTGTGGATAAACATTTGGCTCTCATCTCTGTCCAGTAAGATGTGCTGTGAAACTGAATTAGGCCTATGGCAATGTCTGTTATCATTATGCTGGAAGACAGCCATCCACTGGGCTGGACCAAAAATGCCCTTAAGAGTTTAGCTAAAAAAATTTGCTTGGTTAGCTAAATAAACTTAGCTCAGACATATTTCATCAGCTGTGTGACAGAATGTCAAGCTACCAGAAACAAAAATATGCTCCTGCATCTCCTAAAAGTAAACTTTATCCAAGCAAAAAGCAATAAATATTATGGTGAAAACAAGCTCTTCCTTTGACGCAGTCTCACATCAAAATTCAACACTAATGATAGTTAATCACTTAGACGTCCTCCGAGATTTGCCTGCATATTTCCAAATATGATGACTATTTTTTAACTGAAAGTAACAACATTGAATGCTGTTTAAGGTCAAAAAAATAGCATTCATCTAGTGATGCTCTCACCCCTTGCAACTACCAATATTTGTTCCAGTAGCTTACTTTTGAAGCAGAAACAGCCATTCTAGTCGCACTCATTTATATGGCGAGAGTAAGAATTGCAAAAACTCTTCATCTGAATCATTGTTTGCAACAATAGCAGAGGATTTGAAAGAAATATTTTTAAAAAGTCATCATCTTTCAGTGTGCAAAAAACATGCATTGCACCCCAAAAAAATAAAAGCATAAGCCTGTTATACTAGACAAGGAGGAAGGAATATAAGACATAAATTCCTTTTAATTCATAGCATGCAAAGTAAAACATTACACAGTCTAATTAGATGCAATTTCTACAGCATGCACAATGATAAATGTAAAAGATATAATTCATTCAAATGCATAGACAGGATTAGAAGTATGGCAATCTACAACTGGAATGTGCATTATGTATCATGCAGGAGGTATAACAGCCAGATCTATAGGAGGCCAGATGTCAAACCAGTTCGATGACTGAGTGGACCTAAAGCTCAGACAATGAGTAAACAAGGACAAAGCAGTGACAAGGTGCTGGCAAGAGAAAAAAAAATATCTAGACAAAAACACGTGGTCAAATGTGAAGCAGGGAAGAACTCAGACAGCCATGGGGAAGTGCTCAACCGATGACATGCTGTCAACTAAAAGTAATCAATCCGGTTGTGAGACATGAAAGAATGAGGAGGAAAGGTAACGATGGGGGTTTAACCTGAAGGAGGCTATGGCCATGGCATTTACAGTGATGGGATACTGCCTTTGGTAGCCTTCAGAATAGGACACTTTCCTCTTTTTCACCAAGTCTCCCAAATTCTTGCTAACATCACAAACTATCTGCGGCCAAATGTCATGGCTTTCAGGCTCCTTTAACATTCTTGAAGGCAAGGTTTAATTAATTCTTAAAGTAATTATTAACCACTCATTTAAAATTTACTTGATACAGTTCAAACATTTTAAAAAAACAGCTACATTTTCCCTTTGCTCCTTGACAGTCGAAAATCCTTATTTTCAAGAGCCTTGAAATATTGCAAAACTTTACAAAAACACTGTTTCATTTGCACAGATGTTCAATATTTATATTGACTGACTTTACACAGAAGACTGGTGGTATTTGGCTTTAAGTAAACAGAACACTTGATTATACCAAACTCTACAGGCTGGTACTTGCGGGAGTTCCTGAACTGTGCTTTACAACAACACAGGACAATTTAAGTAGTGTCAAATTGCACTGGCATTAATGACAATGATGCCTTTCGTCCAGGGGCTGGTCTCCCTACAGCCTGATGGCTCTTGATGGGGATAAAGAGAGGGGTATGCAGACATACACTTAAAATAGCCATGTGTTAGCGTAGGACTGGGAAACCAATTATCTTTATCATTTGGCCTGTAGCCTGTTCGATAGCAATCTTACATACAGTGAAATTACTAGCCGCCCACAAGCAAAGACAGAAAAGTCCTAGTGAACTTCACCAGTGTGCTGCTGTGTTACCAGAAAACTGAAACAAAGAGAACACTACATGTCTTTTAGTGATAGCATCAAGCATGAGGTTTTGACCTGCAATGCACACAACAGCTGTTGTAAAAGATGCAAAAGGTGTTTTTTCCCACTGGGAAAGACAGAAAGAGTCTGTATGCCAGTGAAAGACTTGAATTACACTGAATCTCACTGAACACTATTCCTTATTTAGCTGTGTTACAACCAGACACGATGTGACATGTGCAGTATGGCAGCTTTCATTGTTTACAATTACACTGTTTACATTCCCTCAATGGTATTGTGCTGGACACAGTGTGGCTCTGCGTGGTTATAATACTATAGCGTAATATAGCATAATAAGGAAAGACTGTCAAAAAGTCAAACAGCTTTAAAAAAAAAAAGCCTAGGCCTATTACTGGAAGTTCAACAAACATGCACACACGGTTAACTGCCTGCAACAATCTGAAAATGACTCTTTATGTGTTCTCAGCCCTCACCAAACTCACCCATCCATAAAAATCCCATCTCAAGGAGAGCAGAGGTGAGGTCTCTCTTGCTCTTGTTCTCTCTCACTTTCTCTCTCTTGCTTACACATGCACACAAACAAAGCCCTTCTTTCTGTATCATAACTACTCCCACAATTACTCAGACGATTACTCAGATCAATGGTTTACCTGCCTGTTTGAGCTTCTGTATTCTGCTACAGTGTGTTCTGGTAGGCAGAAAAAGCTCCAGGCTGAAAGCATTAAACAGGGTGTCTGACATGGGTACAGGATACTGTAATACCATGCAATAACATGAGGGAAAATAGCAAGACTGGCAAAACGTATTGTCAGTCACAGCTGTCACACATGAGGGGGTAACGCAAAAGTCTATCAACAATGTCCCTGTTACAGTCTGCATCCCTGTTTCATAGCTCTGCAAGAGCATGCTGCTGCCTTTAAATCTCTCAACACATTCTCTGCTAAACATCCCAAAAAGAGACCAGTGACAAATATCAAGAGAGGAGTCTAAGGAGGGGTTTGGGGTGATTTCAGACTCTCTATTTAGAAATGACAATACATGAGCACACTTAATTATCCAGTCTCTAGTCTGGATCAACAGAGTCTTCCAGCAGTGAAAAGATTGGTGTATTCATTAACAATGAAGGGGCTCCTTTCTGCTGAGAAACAATCTGCATTACTGGGGACAGTTTTTTCAATGGATAAAGACAGAGGCTAAAATTCAGACACATTCTCTAAAGAGGAATGAAGGGAAAATCACCGCAAATAAAGTCAAGACTTTGGCCTATATTTCTGACTGATTTGTTTTGGTTGTGACAGAAAATAGCGCTTGCACGCAGACTTGTAAGTGCACTGAAGCAATTCCCACAGAAGCTGGTTTTTACAAGTCATAAAAACCTCAGCTATGATGCTGGGCTGTCTTTGTTCTTTGCCCCTGGTCTACAGTTCTACAAATGTAAAGAGAGGGAGGCTGAGAAAAATATCAGTTCATTTGAATGAAAAAAATATCAAAGGATGTTAATATTTTTGAGCAGTGCATAAATATTTTGGTCATACACACTTTCATTTTGCAGCATTTTAAACCCATATTGTCAACTTGAGTTGATCCCCCTCTATCAAATGCAGGTTTAAGAAAAGCCGAGAAAAGGCAAGTACAGGGCCATAATTGATGGCTCAAAGTGTAAGCTTTCTCTCTGAGGGTCTGCTCAGGTCCTGATCCCCTGGCCTCAACCTGAAACAATCACTCTTAGTTAACGACAACACTTCAGCTATTGACAGCGTGATCCCGTAAAGCAGACACTTCAATCAACAGAGCAGCCGGAGGAGGTGTTGTGTTGGAGGAGAATAAAAGAAGGAGGGGGGCATGGGGACGGATGAAATCAAGAAGTAAATAAATGAATTGATGAATGAATAATAGAGTGGCCAGCTAGTGGCCTCTTGGAGCAGCAATGCAGTATTAATAACTGACTCTTACTGTTCGTCTCTGTGTCATCACTGATACTCTTAGGTGGACCATGGCCAGCATAACACACTGCTGATCTGTACATTCGATCCGGATTACGTACTTTCTTCAGTCCTTCAGGAGGCAAAGAGAAAAGTAGAGAAAATCGAGGAAAAGAAGCATTCTCCCAGCCTGTGATAGCTAAGCAAACTCCCCATGCAAGCAATATCAGTAACAGAAACTACACAGTATGTTGAGATACATTTAAAACACACAAGAAGCTGTTCGGCAAAATGTGATGGGAACAATATTAACATTAAAATATAATTAGGCTAATAAATCACATTGCATTTGTCTGTTGTCTATTTAAAACAGTCAAGTTCTCCACAAACTGAATATTTTTGTCCCCACAAGATAAATGGCCTGTAATAGGGGTCACTGTAACTCTGGCTAGGTTTGATACGGGTCAGTAACACTTCTTATTGTACCAGTGGTAAACTGAATGAATCAATACAATCAATCAGTGGATCCGTGCAAAGCAGTCAGTAAAGATCTATTACACGCAGGCATTAGGAGTGATACGTCTCAGCAACCACAGACTGGACCTGTGTCCCATCCATCCATACTTCACTGATTCAATTAAAAAGGCTGGGGAAAAATAACATGTAGCGCCTGATTCAACACAAAACTGGGAGAGCAAATCGTCTGACATCATGAGGAGGTTAAATTCATCTCTCTTTACAAAACAGCAGAGAAATATTTATACCATTGCTGCACAAGCACTTTTGTAAGTTAATGGCTGACTGCGTGCTTACTTGATGTTTTGCTGCCGCTTCACCCTGAACTTTGAGTGAAATGATAACATCGTAAAACTTTTTAAACTGCACTCGCTTGAAAATAAAAGAGAAAAATTACTTCTTGCATGGGGGAGACTACAAACCAAATTCCCTACATTTTTAATAGCAACCTTTATTGATTGTTTGTTTTTTATCTCCAAAGTTCCAACTGCATTAAAGTTACATTAACGTGGTTTAACACACCTGTGTGACTTTTATGTATCAGTAAACTATGTCGTCATCGTCGGATTTGCATTTATCTGATTTTAAATTAGTGTAAATACCCAACACAGTTGTCCTAGGTCTACAAAAAACTAACAGTATCAAGATTCAACTTCAGAGGGTAAACACATCAATATTTAACTTCAACACAGAGTTTCCTTCACAAATCTTGTTTCATTTCTCACACTTGGCTTTTGTACAGAAATATTTGTAGGACACTCTGCTCGGGTAGATTCATACCACCACTGGCTGTAGTTTTTATCCAGAGCGGTGTCAGTATTAGACGTATCAAGCCTGTCCTTTCAGTGCCCTCCAGGCCTTGTACTTAAAGTAACGGACACACAGAGCTTTTTATGAGTGTGAAGGAAAAAAAATACCCCCAAGGGCCTGGACAATCAGTTAGGCTGGAGAGAAATACCCCAGGATGTAAACATTACACCACAGAGTGAGATCGGGTCATGGCCCCTGGGTTTAACACAAGATGCAACCCTCAGTTGTTATGGGCCATCATAAGACCTGCCAAACAACTAAGAGCGATCAGCACTGCCCGCATCCCACAAGGACAAAAAGGTTAAGGAAAGACTGCTCAGCTCTCTCAGTGGCAACCGCACATCAGGTACATGTCATGTAAAAAACTGTAATTGTCATATCCGCTGGAAAAAAAACAAAACATGCTCGACATTAATGAACAAGCAAAAACTGGTTGCAGGAGCAAAGATTCACGACAGCTCGGGGTAAAAGGACCAGGTTTGCATGAGACGACATCGCATTTACATAAAGGTATGAAGCACTCTCCCTCTCTCTACGCTCCCCTTCCTGCTCCTCCTCCTTTTTTCCACTGACCGGCCTCACAGGAACACTGAAAATAACTTGACCGGCTCAGCAATGGGACTTTCAAGTCAGGGTTTTCAGCGAGAGGCCCCTGGGTTGGAGAGGCATCGCGATTATCAACTGCAGCCTATTTGTTAACTTCAGCTATGTAGATGAATGCATTAGGACTATACACCACAGTGAAGTCATTACTATCACAAAACCAGATGTCTTCATTTTTTGTCATAGCCACAGACAGAGCCCATGGAAGTGCGCTTCTGTAGCTCAATAACACCCCCTGGTGGGACTTGGTGTGGTGGTTGGCACACTGACATCCAAACAACTGAAATCCCAGTGTTTTATCATTTCCCCTCATATGGACAGAGACAATTTGAAACATTACAGTAATTCTACATCAAAAAGAATTTGCGTTTCAGTTTACAGACACCAAAGTGTGACAGAGGTCTGTTTAGTTTTGAAGCCTGCAACAAAACATTAAGAGCAGCTTAGAAACAGCTGGACCAAACGATTTATGTAGAAATCTTTTTTTCCCCCTCTCGTTTAATTTATGCAGCCAGTTTTAAAGTCTAGTATGACTCGCTTGCTGCATGCAAAGGGTCAGTACAAATCAATAAATGCAATATGCCACAAGCATAGGAAAAAGCAAGAATATACTGCAATAATGAGTTATCACTATACTCAGTTATGATCATTTTTTAAAAGTTAATCAGTTTCAAATATGGCAAAATTGACTATGGAAGAAATATCTGAATAAACATAAACAATAAAATGCAATTTAACATGCAGATAAGGTTTCCAGGCTCAAGTTTTTTTCCAATCTAATTTTAGCAATTTAATCTTTCATCAAATTCAGATTGTAAATATGTAACTCAGTCCAGTCCGCATCAAATATCTTTGACAGTGGAGAGCTGCCAAGAAAATTAGTCCTTTTGAGAAATGATGAAATATCTCTTATCTTTCATGCAGGCTTTTTTTTTTAATTACTCACCCAAAATTTCCATGGGCCTCTCTGAATGAGAACAGATCTCTCATGCATATGGGTTGCAATAAAATATTGCGCAAAAAAGGAAATAATTAAGTCTGGTGCATTTCATTTTAAGTTAGCGAGCTGTGTGAAATCAGCTGAGGAGAGAGAGGAGGGGAGAAAGTCATCATTTTGTCCTATGTGTAAAGTAGTGTAATGGGCAGGCTGCTGGAAATCCTACTCTCCATCCTCCCTGCCTCCTCTGGTGTGATGGCATTTCAAGTGCGATGGGGCACTGCAAGCGGAGCAGGCGTTACAGCGTTTTAGATGCCCGTGTCTCAAAGCAAATACAGGCCAAGTAGTATTAATTGACAAGTGAGAAAACACGAGATTCGCTTATTTGAGAAAAAAAAAAACAACAATAAACACACCACTTCTGGTTCGTAAACACTGTCCGCTGAACGCCAGAGAGAAGAACCTCGCGCTTCAAGGGGGGGAACGAAACAGACGAAGAGAAAAAAACTAGACTTGTACATTTAAAAACAGACATGTCTTAATTATTATTATTATTATTATGTCGTCAAAACAAGCTGCAAATAGCGGCTGGAGGAGGGAGCCGTAGCGACACATAAACTAACACAAGCGCTTTTAAAGCTGGGTAATAAGGGAAGAAGTTAGTCGATGCCAATGACATGTTGTCATTAACTTAGCCTTGTTGTTAACAACTTGAATTGCTCGTCTTTTGACAAGGACCCTGAGCACGATAAGCGCTAAACGTGGTACTTTTACCACGCTGACTATCTGTCCCCGTGGCGTGCTTTAAATGTGGGCTACGATGGGAATAGTAGCTGGCTAGAATGCAAGCTAATATTAGCTGGCTAGGTGATGTCTCCACGTTTCAGCTGCCTATTCGGAGGAAAATAGCGGCGCCGTTTTCTGGCGAAAATTTCTCCACGCGTGTGTCGTCTCCGCGCGGAGTTGCGGCTGTTCCGAAAAAGCACACCGCGGTCATACTAGTAAATTAATCCCATTATATTTCTCTTACCTTCCGGCTTGTTTTCGGCAGCCATTTCCCCTTCACGCGCAACATCCTCCTCCTCCTCACGACCGTGGGTACCACGCGCGTGCACGGCGAGGACAGCACGAGGAGGGACCGGAGGAGCAAGCGGCGAGTCGGTCCGACCGAGGCGAACTTACCATTGGCTGCGAGGCGGTGACTGACAGAGAGGCTCCGGGATGAAAAACAACACATCTCCCCTCACCTTGGCACCACCGGCCGCGTTTTTTTTTATCCTTTCCTTTTTTTTTTTTTTTTCTTACAGTGAATTTAAAACAGCTCAGAGGCGCTGCAGGTCCTGCATGACGCTTATGTTAAAGGATGGTGACGTGTTCTTATATTAAAATGATTAAAGTGAAAAAAACTTGATGTTTAGCAGGTTGGCTGCATATTTTAGCTTTAATTAAAACGAACTCCATTGTGAATTTGTGTGGCTGCTTGACACACGAAACTTGTTAAATATTATGCAAAATTATCTGTTCATAGTCTCAAAATCGGAAAGTGTCCATCTTTATTTCATACAACTTATCTCATACTGTTCACACTGTCTATACACCCCATACTGTGTATATATCTCAAACTATCCATATTTTATATTCTGTTCATTCTGTTTATACTGCTCATTCTCCCTACCTGCACATTCGTCTGTTTTCACGCTGTTATGTACAGCTTTTATATTCATGTACTTAATGTAACATATTGTGTATACCCACAATGTATATAATGCACTTTACTGTTGCTTTTGTTCTTTTGGTTAGATGCTAAACTGCAATTTCTTATCTTAGTATTTGTACCCTCTTCAGTGACAATAAAGTTGAATCCAATCTAATCTTATGACTGGAGCTCCATCTGCAGATTTTTTATACATACTTGTTCTAATTGGCTTTGTTTTGCATGTTTTGTTTTGGGGTTTTTTTCTGCATTGAATACCCTGAGTGTTGGTTTTCGACACACAGAATCCTGAAAATAAATAATAAAACACTTGAGACATATGAGACAACAGTAACAGTCTGCACAGTCTGTCAGTCAAGTATCCAGATGTCAGTTTACATTTGAGAGGCTGCAGAATATATATATATATTTGCTTTTGTAAGCTTGTCTAACTGTGGCACCACAATACTGAAGGCTGCAGGGCTTTCTTGGAGATCCCACCTCTTGTGCGACCAATCCAAAGGCTTTTAAAGCCACATGCGGCAATAAACAAGTTATCAGTCCACTGTGCAATCAAGGTTCTCAACTTCTATCATTACAGGCTTTACATTAGCATGCATATGGCTATAAGCAACCTAATTACAGATCACTGTGCTTATTCGAGTCAAGCAGGGCACTTAAGGAGTGCCTTTAGGAGGCTGCTGACCGTCAGTGTTGAGATGCAGTGTATAGTTTGAGGTGGTGGTGCTGAAAGAACAGCTCCCCTGCTGCCTTCCGCCCGCGAGCCTCGCAGCCAACGGCTTGTTGTTATTGCGAAGACAGTAATAATAAACTACCGTAATGAAAGACCTAATGTATTGAAGTGATTTTCCCACTCCTTGCCTTAATTGCTTCTGAATATGAAGCCGACAATATCCCTTTAGAATTAAGGCAATCACGTGCGTCCTTAATATAAGCAATATGCATTTCCCAAGCTGAAAAAAGTGCATATTCAAATATGTTTAAAGGGTTTTTACCCAAATTTATATTTAGTTGATATGCTGCCATGCGCAAAAAAACATATATTATTGCATGTAGCCTAATGAACAGTTTAAATTAAACTATCGTTAGCTGCAGGGTGAAAATACCAATCTATTTTTTAATCTCGAGTGTATGTACTTGAAGTATCCCTTCCTTATAAACTCGACAAAATCCATGAATAACCGAAACTTGAGCATGCATAAGATATTATGTATATACAGTACACATGAGCGGCGTTGTCGCTCATCCCAGACACAGGGGGGCGACAGAGGGCACACACAGGTCTGTGAGCGACGTAAATCCCCCGAAGAAGAGATGACCGGGTGTAAACATGGCGTCTGCCTTGGACGATGATGATATCGGGAGTGATGACTATTATTCCTTGCTTAATGTCCGAAGAGAGGTACAATATGCTGTTGTTTTCCCACTAAATGTCTGCGCAGATGCATGTATTAGTCATTTAATAAAGTTGTCTCGGTTGGTATTTAGCGGTTTCCCGTATATTTAGATGTAAAGCAGGCTAGGTAGCTAGCTTGTGACCCTCGACATTGATTATGTGCAGTGACTCTTTGGCTGGATTCGCTACCACATGTACAGCAGGTTGCGGGGTTACGGCATTACCAGCTTTAACTGCCAGTTGAGGAAGCAATATAAAGATTTTTGTGCTGCTGTGTCGATGTGGGATCCGACATCGCACTGACAGTTATTTTCAGTTTCAGATTGATCTCATGGAATGTGGACAGTGCTAACTTGCTAATGCTACAACTTACTTCAGGGCTTCGTGGTGCAAAACTTACAGTTTAATAAGTCACTCGGTCACTCATAGGACACTCTCAGTCATCGTAGTTTCATCTCATTTGGTGATGGAAGGAACATTATGTTAATCTGCAAATTTCATTTGACTAAAGACATTTGCAGCATATGGACATACTGTACTGCAGGGAGACTAAAAATACTAGTTATATTGCTCGTATAATGTGCTTATTTTTTATGTGGGAGAGCATGAGCATGTGAAATGCAGAAAAATGTTCTCATTCAAGAAAATAATACAAAATGTACAACCCATCCTTTTAAAAATGATGTGATAAAACACAAATTGAAAGGTAATCTCTCTGTCAGTAATCGAAAAATAATGTGTTTATGCTTAGGTAACAATACACCGTATAATATAAATGAAAATGCGGCCTCTTAACTATGATAATCGGAGAATTATCTTTTATAATGTAGTCTGATTCACAATAATGTGATTATAATGTGACTTTAAGGAACAACAGTATTAGTAGTAGGTAAGTTATGCAGTAACAGAATGATGCTGTGTGTCTTTTCTATTGCTGATTAAGTTTCCCACACTTTTGTTCTTGTTACTATTTCCACTATTTCTCTGTGATGTTTCAGGCTACACAAGACGAGCTGAAGGCAGCATACAGGCGATTATGCATGCTGTATCACCCAGACAAACACAGAGATCCTGAACTAAAGCGACAGGCAGAACAGCTCTTTAATCTCGTACACGAAGCTTATGAAGGTAAGAAAAGCTGTGATCACATTATGCAGTCGACTCCTGTTGCTGCTGCAGAGATAACGATGTTGACTGGAATGTGTTAGAATCTACGTCGTTTACTGTTGCTTATTATGAATCTCTCCCTAGTTCTTAGTGACCCACAAGCTCGAGCAATCTATGACATCTATGGCAAACGGGGACTCGATGTTGATGGATGGGAGGTAAGTCTGTCAGTGACTATCGTGGTCAGTACACAAACCAACACATACAGTAAAAAAAGAATACCATTGTGTTGAGCGGCAGTTTTATTTATCAAGTTTAATATGTACATTGATGCACCACTGACATGCACTGCAGGTAGGAGACACTTCATGCATCATTTTGAATTTTGTAACCACGATTGTCTGAGCTGCCTCATTCATTTCTTGAAAATTTGAATAATTTGTTCTAGGTTAGCAAATTCTAACCTTGAGAACACACACTGCGATGAAAAATCAGTGTCAGCAATTCAAGTTTATCAAAATTAAACAAGTCAAGCAATTTTAGCTGTTTCAATCTCATCAGATTGGTCAGGATCGTAAGTTTGCATTTGCAATATATGCTTTCTGAACATCCTTCTCTTTGGAATGCATTTAGTCCAGGTTTAGGTTTGGCAGTTTTTTGGCAATTTTCCCAAATCGGTGCATATTTTTAGTTTGGTGTTTTAGAAATATGCCTTAAA